>NC_062564.1:31797031-32007031 GCF_022837055.1 Prionailurus viverrinus | reverse complement strand
TGGGACCTCTAAACCACCAAGTGAGCAGTCAGACTCCTGAGAAGGGCCCAGCCTTCTGGAACCTTCCAGAACCTTCCAGCTATCCCTGCCCAGAGACTGACATATGAGTAACTTCATCTTAGACCTGCCAGACCAGACCGGCCACCGGCTGAATACCAGCACGTGACTCACATCAAAACCATGAGGAACAGAAGAACTGCCCAGTTGAGCTCTGCCCCAATTTCTGACCCACAAAATCATGTTAAATAATAAAACAGTGGTGGTTGTAAACTGCTCATTTGCAGGGTAATCTGTTACACAGCAACAAATAACAGGAACGCAGTCCAAGGGGATGACAGATGCCAACATTCTGAGGCAGGAACCACTTTTGCAGTGTTCAAGGGACCCAAATAAGGCCAGTATGGTTGAAGCCAAAACAAGGATGGAGGAGACGGGCCCCTGGGTGGCTCAGTCGGTTGAGCGTCCGACTTCGGCTCGGGTCATGATCTCACGGTCCGTGAGTTTGAGCCCCGCGTCGGGCTCTGTGCTGACAGCTCGGAGCCTGGAGCCTGCTTCGGATTCTGTGTCTCCCTCTCTCTCTGCCCCTCCCCTGCTCATGCTCTGTCTCTGTCTCAAAAATAAATTAAAACATTTTAAAAATTAAAAAAAAAAAAAGGATAGAGGAGAGTAGCAGAGGGTGTGAAAGCAAGCATTGAGCGGGGACAGACAGCATGGTGTCAATGGCCATGCGGTGGGTGGACACTGAAAAGATCTTAGCAGATAAGTGCTATGGCCTGAATTACAAAAGTTCTATCTGGCTGCCAGGTGGCAAATGGACAGTAGTGGGGCAACGGTGGACAGAGAGCAGCCAGTTAGGAAGCTGTTGCAACTGGTGATTTTTTCCTGGTTAGGAATTTGGCCCTGCGTCTAGAAATTTACCTTGCAACACTGTTGCCGACTTCCCGACCTTTGCTCCAGGTTGAGCAACTGGACCTCTGCCTTATTTCTGTAACTTGTCCTTGCAGGACAAGTGGTTCTACCAGTGGTGCCTCGCTCTTGCTCCCCAGTGTCCCATGTTAACAGAAGCGGGAAGGAGGGGACTCTCCACCCTCCTTCTGTGGGTCCTTGTGTGTAGAAGAAGCCCCCCCCCCCCCGGTGTGCCCCTGGGGAAGAGGGTAACTCATTGGGAAATAAACATGTCGAGCATACGAAGCTCAGCTCCTGCAGGAGTCCTGCTCTGCTTTCTTCCATGTGAGGAAATCGTCCTGTCCCCTGTAGAAGAGGCCCAGGGGACCCGGGGCCACCAGAAGTGGCCAAGTGTTCCTGTGACCTGGGAGTAGGTCTGCCTTATTCCGGGATTCAGCATTCGGACGCTCCCTGCCCTTACGGATATGAGCCATTCTTCAATATCAGCTTCATAAGGTGACATTTTGCCTTCTGTCGCCCGATTCCTATCTTTTAATTGTCAAAGGGTGGAGAAAAGGGCCCTATTTACTGGGATCCTAAGTACACCTAAGATCCTCCGTCAATAATCTGCCCGGGAGTCAGGACCCTTGCTTTGCTCGCTCGTGCGCCCAGGAATTATCTGCCCCAGACTCCTCCGTCCGTCATCAACTGGATGTGTAGCTGGACTTTCACATATTTCCTGTTTCTAGACTTTTCCATTGCCATTCGACAGCCACCTGTCCCCAAGGCTGCCCATATCATGTCTGGTTGGATTTCTCAAACTGTGTGGCCCCCTTCCCAGTCTGTCACAGGCCACCTAACTCTGGAACTGGACAGGGACTTCCTTCCATTACCATCGACTGGGCCTGCTCCATTAGGTCTGTCCCTACATGAACTGCAGTAGCTCTGTTTTAGTCACACGTCTGAGCCCCCCAACCCCCACCCACAAAATCCACAGCCTGTTGACCTAGTAGCTCCCGACCTTACAACATGGATAAGAGAAGACAACAGTGTTGAGAGTTGTAGCATTCTACCAGAACCTATCTGTATGTCACTGAACTAGTTTCTTAATCTCTGTGCCTCAGTTTCCTCATCTGTGAAATGGGGGTAGCGATTATAGCATCTACCTATTTCTGTGAGAACTGAAATAATGCCCGCAAATAATTGGAATAATGCCATGCCTCGCACATCATAAGAGCTTGATAAATATTAGCTGATGCTGGGCAAGCCATCTCCTCGGGAACTTTCAGAGTTGGTTTCGAATACGAGTGGGAAGAGGTGGTAGGAGAGAAGGAGGTCAAGAGCTACTAAGAACAGAAATTTCCCACTAGGGGGGCGCCTGGGTGGCTCAATCGGTTGGGCGTCCGACTTCGGCTCAGGTCATGATCTCGCAGTCCGTGAGTTCGAGCCCCGCGTCGGGCTCTGTGCTGATGGCTCAGAGCTTGGAGCCTGCTTCCGATTCTGTGTCTCCCTCTCTGTCTGCCCCTCCCCCGCTCATGCTCTGTCTCTCTCCCTCTGTCAAAAACAAATAAACATTAAAAAAAATTTTTTTTTAATAAAGAAAATAAAAATAAAGAAATTTCCCACTAGGATCAGAGATGAGTTCATAGAGACCGGGGGCTGCGGCTTTTCATTTTTTGTATCTCTGACACATAGCGTGGTATTTAGCACACAGCAGGCGCTCAATGAATGGTTGGTGAATAATTCCAACGAGCATACGCCAAATGAGTGGACCTGACTGGGGAAAGTCACTTCACAAAAACTCCAGGGCACATTTGGCCAGACACGTGTGCCTTCAACTCCTCTCTCTCCCTCCCTTTTCCCTTCTGAGATCAGTGAGGGAAGACCCAGAGCTTTCTCCTGCCTCTCCTGGTCATTGTGGTCCCGCATTTCCAGATCTGGGCCGGGCCCAGCCTGTGAGGCCAGCGATCTGCCCAGGACGTCAGCCCCAAGCCGGGCACCTCCTCGTGGGGCACCGCAGGCAACGCTCTGTTCCTGCAAGGCTGGGGCAGGCATCGTATTGAGGAGACAACCAGGGAAATAAGGAAAATCTGCCAGGTCTTCTAACTTGGGGACTCGGTGCCATTTGGGGGAGCAGCCGTGGCAGGGAGAGATAAGAACTGGAATTTGTCATTTATCGATTGATTGATTGATTGGTTGATTTTGTGATTGAGCACACGAGCCAAGGGAGGGGCAGAGAGAAAGAGGGAGAGAACCTGAGGCTGACGGTTCAGAGCCTGATGCGGGGCTTGAACTCACCACCTGTGAGAGCATGGCCTGAGCTGAAACCAAGAGGCAGATGCTTCGCCGGCTGAGCCACTCAGGCGCCCCAAGGACTGGAATTTGAATTGCTATCGTGCTTCCCTCTGAAAGCGCCCTGGAGTTTTTTCTGTAGAGTCCTTTGTCCTTGGAGGTGGCAATGATTATGGTGAACTCAGGATGGGTGAATAATGAAGCTTGTCCTTTCTCACCGGTCCCTGTTGCACTCGAGCTGCCCTTTCACCAACAATGCCCACTGTTTGATACCAACAGAGGCGCGAACGTGTGAATAGAGAACATCGAGGCGAGCGTCTCAGGCTCTGACTTCTCACCTCTACAGCCAGCCCGCGGCTGGGGGGCGCTCGACCATCCCCTGCCCTTGCCCCGTGTCTGCCTCGGTTTCCTTCTCTTGGAACCCAGAGTTTGTCATACACCTGCCATTCCCTCTGTCTGGGTGACATTATGAGCGTCTCTGGGGCGGGCAGAGGCAGGAAGCAGTCTGGCCCGGGGTGCAGTGAGGATACACTGATACTGCCTATTTTGAGTTATGTGCCTGGTCTCCTCATCTGGATTATTTCCTCCCGAGTGCCGTTCCGCCCTGCCTCTACCTCCTTACCGTGTGAGGTCCTGGAAGAGGGCTTACATCCAGATGATAAGATCTGTCTCAACTGGGAAATCCGTACCCTCAATTCGGCACCAGTTTTGCAGTCCCCAAGCCCTTCACTGATCCCTCTCCCAGTTCCTGATCTGAGCATGCCTCTTTCTTTCTTTCTCTTTCTTTTTCTTTCTTTCTTTCTTTCTTTCTTCCTCTTTCTTTCTTTCTTCCTTTCTTTCTTTTTCTTTCTTTCTTTCTTTCTTTTTCTTCCTTTTTCTTTCTTTCTTTCTTTCTTTCTGTCTCTTTCTTCCTTTCTCTTTCTTTCTTTCTTTCTGTCTCTTTCTTTCTTTCTTTCTTTCTGTCTCTTTCTTTCTTTCTTTCTTCCTCTTTCTTTCTTTCTTTTTCTTCCTTTCTCTTTCTTTCTTTCTTTCTGTCTCTTTCTTTCTTTCTTCCTCTTTCTTTCTTCCTTTCTTTCTTTCTTTCTTTCTTTTTCTTTCTTTCTTTCTTTTTCTTCCTTTCTCTTTCTTTCTTTCTTTCTTTCTGTCTCTTTCTTCCTTTCTCTTTCTTTCTTTCTTTCTGTCTCTTTCTTTCTTTCTTTCTGTCTCTTTCTTTCTTTCTTTCTTCCTCTTTCTTTCTTTTTCTTCCTTTCTCTTTCTTTCTTTCTTTCTGTCTCTTTCTTTCTTTCTTTCTGTTTCTTTCTTTCTTTCTTTCTTCCTCTTTCTTTCTTTCTTTCTTTCTTCCTCTTTCTTTCTTTCTTTCTTTCTCTCTCTTTCTTTCTTTCTTCCTCTTTCTTTCTTTCTTTCTTTCTTTCTTTCTTTCCAAAGAGTGTGTGTGTGTCCAAGCAGGAGAAGGGCGGAGAGAGAGAATCCCAAACAGGCTCCGCGCTCAGCACGGAGCCCGACGCGGGGCTCGTTCCCACAAACTGTGAGATCATGACCTGAGCCGAAGCCAAGAGTCAGATGCTTAACCAACCCAACCCACCGGCGCCCCTGAGGACGCTTCCTTTCCCCAACTTCGTGGAGGTGTAGCTGGTATACAAAAAAAAAAAACAAAAAAAAACAAAAAAAACCAAAAAAACCCTGCCTGTAATCAGTATACACAATTTGGTGAGTTTGAACATAAATGTGCGCTGGCATCACAATCAGGGTAAAAAAAACGTATCCGTCGCCTCCAGAGGTTTCCTCACGTCCCTTTGCTGTCGCTGTGGGTTTTGTTTTGTTTTCCTTCGGCTTTGGGCTAAGAGCACTTCACGTGAAATTTACCCTCTTCACAGATGCTGAAGGGCACGCACTACCTTACTGTTACCTATCAACCACCGTGTTGTAGAGCAGATTGCTGGAACTCGCTCGTCTTGTAGAACTGTAACTTTATACCCGTTGAACAACGACTCCCTACGCCCCCCACCCCCGCCCGTGCCTCAGCAGCCACCATCCACCGTTCTGACCTTCACTGCTACCCGTGTGGCTATCTCAGCTGCTTTGTATAAGCGGAAACTGGAGTACTTGTCTTTCTATGACCGGCTTACGTCCCTTAGCATCCTGTCTTCTGGGTCCATCCGTGTTGCAGTAGGCAACAGCACTTCTTCCTTTATAAGGCTGAATGATATCCCATCGTGTGTATACACCAGTTATTCTTTATGCTTCCATTTGTCAAACCACGCCTGCCTCTTGCTCTCATGTCTGGAAGTTACCCCTCGTCCCCATCACCTGGTGGGGGCAGAGACAGGAACGTAGCCCCTGCCCGGAGCAGGAGCCGAACAGGGACTTTCCTCTGAAATGCTGCCAGACAACAGAGTGGGCTGGAGGTCGCCCTTTGCAGACCACTTTTGGAAGTAGGGGCGCGGCGTCAGAGGCGCAGGCCAGGCGCGTCATCTGGGGGTCTGCTTCCCTTGGCAAGTTGTGGCCGCGATTAGAGGGTCGGCTCCTCTCCTATGGGTCAAGGTCACAAGCCACAGCCATTGGTGGAAACTCTACAGCTGCCATTAGGACCCAAGTTTGAGGGGGAAGCTTATATTCCCAGGGGCCCCAGACTTTCCTTAGGCAGAATCTGGTTAAATCAGTTTGGATTATGCTAGAAACCCTTGTCCATCTTTATAAAGACTTTCTTCTACGGATGCCTGAACTCCTTCATTACGTTTCTTTCTTAATTTTTGTTTGATTGTAAACACCAAAGAGATACAAAAGGGCAGAAAGAAAGAAAAAAAGCGTCCATCATCTCACCAAAAGGAAATAATTTCTCAGTAGGCCCTTGTTTTTCCCTTCTTTCTCTGGGTGCGTTGTTTTATTCAATTAAGATTCTGCAGTGTACAAAATTATACATTTTAAACTTTAAACAGCGTTATTTTAACTATAGAAATAATATGTATTTACTCTAAAAAGTTTGAAAAGCTTTTAAAATGCAAAAAGGAGGGGCGCCTGGGTGGCTCAGTCGGTTAAGCGTCCGACTTCAGCTCAGGTCACGATCTCGCGGTCCGCGGGTTCGAGCCCCGCGTCGGGCTCTGGGGTGATGGCTCAGAGCCTGGAGCCTGCTTCCGATTCTGTGTCTCCCTCTCTCTCTGCCCCTCCCCCGTTCATGCTGTGTCTCTCTCTGTCTCAAAAATAAATAAACGTTAAAAAAAAAATTTTAAATGCAAAAAGGAGAGTAGCAATCATTTGCGTTCTCCCTTAAGGTCCATTTTTTCTGCCTGTTCCAAATATTGCTGTCTCACATCTCCTAAATATTTGTATATGCGACCACCAGTATGTTTCATGTTTGTTTTTTCTTTTCACCTTTTGATCTCTTTCACTCATTTCTCCCACCCCCACCCTTAAAATCTACGTTAATCGTATCACATACACTCGTTTTTAAGTGGTTAATAAGGAAGATTCCCAAGTCCTAGGATGGGCAATAATAGACATAGGGGTTAATCGTGTAGGACCATGTGTATTTAAGTCTCTAAACTAAGATCTAAAGAGTGGTTGTCTCCTGCTGGTAGGATTTGGAAGTGGTTCTTTCCTCTTTTCACTTGTCGAGTTTCCAAATCTTCCACAATGAACACTAATTTAATAATAAGGGGGAAAAACACAAATTATTTAAGTCCCAGATAATCGCGATCCACAGGTGTGTTTCGAGGTTTCCTTCTCTTGGTTTACCCCACCGCTGAAACGCTTCTTTTTCCCTCTTCTAACTCTTTTCTGGAAGCCAGTCTTTGACAAAGATGCTGGCAGCCTCAACATGTCTAAGGTCTGCAGAAAAGGGAAGTGGGTACTGCCACGAAAAGGTCCATTGTCTCAGGGATGGGTCACTCCAAAGAATCGGAAGGGCTTGATGTCCCTCCAGGGACACAGTGGACGTTAGGGTCTGATGCTGCCTCCACACCCAACCCCAGGAAGGGGCTCAGATGCTGGGAGGACAGGAGAGGGATCAACGAGGCCATGGCATGAGAGAACAGAGGGCACAGAAGGAGGGCACCAAGGGAGAGTAAGCATTTAGATGCCTAGGAGGAACGAGCTCTACAGGGGTTAGTGGGTGACGATGGGATAAGTAAATCAGTGTTTTCTAGCTCTGGGCTCCAGCAGTCTGCAATAAAGGAATAGTATGGTCACTAAATTGGTCCACAATATTAAGAAAAAGAGGATCATGGTGACCACCAGGTGGCACATTAGTTTGTCAAAACTAATACAAATACAAATAAATTATATTGGCAAAAGAATAGACGGATCAATGGAACAGAAGAGAGATCCCGGAAATAGACCCGAAGATCAATATCATCAACTGATCTTTGGCAAAGGAGCCAAGACAAGGCAATGACCACAGGCACAAAACTATAAATCTCCTAGAAGATGACATAGGAGAAAATCTCAATGACCTTGCATTTGGCAATGAATGACTTTTTTTTTTTTTTTAATTTTTTTTTCAACGTTTATTTTTGGGACAGAGAGAGACAGAGCATGAACGGGGGAGGGGCAGAGAGAGAGGGAGACACAGAATCGGAAACAGGCTCCAGGCTCCGAGCCATCAGCCCAGAGCCTGATGTGGGGCTCGAATTCACGGACCGTGAGATCGTGACCTGGCTGAAGTCGGACGCTTAACCGACTGCGCCACCCAGGCACCCCTGAATGACTTTTTAGATAGGACACCAAAGGCATGATCATGAAAGAAAAACTTGGTGAGCTTGACTTCATTAAAGTTAAAATGTTCAAGGGGCACCTGGGTGGCTCAGTCGGTTGAGTGCCTGACTCTTGATTTTGACTCACATCATGGTCTCACAGTTCATGGGATCGAGTCCCATGTCAGGCTCTGTGCTAACAGCTCAGAGCCTGCTTGGGATTCTCTCTCTCCCTCTCTCTCTCTGCCCCTCCCCTGCTTGCTCCCTCTCTCTGAATAAACATTTTTGTAAAAATGTGAGGGCACCTGGGTGGCTTAGTCGGTTAAGCCTCTGACCTCAGCTCAAGTCATGATCTCACAGTTTGTGGGTTCAAGCCCCATGTCGGGCTCTGTGCTGACAGCTGGGAGCCTGAACCCTGCTTCGGGTTCTGTGTCTCTGTCTCTCTCTCTCTCTGCCCCTCCCCCATTCTCTTTCTCCCTCAAAAACAAAATAAACATTACATAAATAAATAATTTTTTAAATGTTAAGTTAAAATGTGTTCTGCGAAAAACAATGACAAAAGAATGAAAATGCATGCCACTGACTGGGAGAAAATATTGATAAAGGACTGTTACCCAAAATATACAGAGGACTCTTAAAATTCAACAATAAGGAAACAACCCGATGAGAAAATGGGCCAAAAACCTTGGCAGCCACCTCACCATAGAAGATGCACAGAGGGCCAATACGCAGACAGAAAGATGCTGCACATCCTATGTCATTAGGGAAATGCAAATTAAAGCAGCAGTGAGATGCCACTAAAGGTCCCATAGAATGGCCGAGATCCAAAACACCGGGAACACCGAGAGCTGGTGAGGAGGTGAGGCCATAGAAACGCTCGTTCGTTGCTGGGCGGAATGCAAGATGTCGTGGCCACTTAGGAAGACCGTTTGGCTGTTGCTTACAAAACTAAACCTTCTCTTCCCATACAATCCAGCAGTTGGGCTTCTTAGTACTTACCCAAAAGAGGTGAAAGCTTGTGTCCACACAAAAACCTGCACACGGATGTGTATAGCAGCTTTATTCATAATTGACTAAACTTGGAAGCAACTAAGATGTCCCTCACTAGGGGAATAAACCACGGTACATCCAACAATGGAATGTCAGTCAACGCTAGAAGGAAATGAGTGATCAAGCCATGAAAAAACATGAAGGAACGAACCTTGAAGGCACATTCCTAAGCCTGTCTGTGATCCCAACTATATAACATTCTGGAAAAGGCAGAACCACAGAGACAGTAGACGTAGCAGCAGTTTCCAGGGGTTGAAGGAGGGGAGGGACGAACAGGCAGAGCAAAAAGGAATTTTAGGGCAGCGAGAGTCCGCTGTAGGATACTGTGATGGTGGATACGTGTCACACATCCATCCAGACCCATAGAATGTACAACACCAAGAGTGAATCCTAAGGTAAACTATGCATTTGGGGTGATTATGATGTGCCAGTGTAGGTTCAAAAATTGTTAAAGAGGGGCGCCTGGGTGGCTCAGTCAGTTAAGCATCCGACTTTGGCTCAGGTCATAACCTAGCTGTTCATGGGTTCGAGCCTCGCATCGGGCTCTGTGCTGACAGCTCAGAGCCTGGAGCCTGCTTCGGATTCTGTCTCCCTCTCTCTCTGCCCCTCCCCAACTCACGCTCTGTCTCTCTCTGTCTGTCAAAAATGAATAAATAGCGGGGCGCCTGAGTGGCTCAGTCGATTAAGTGTCCAGCTTCAGCTCAGGTCATGATCTCACAGTTTGTGAGTTCGAGCCCCACATCGGGCTCTGTGCTGACAGCTCAGAGCCTGGAACCTGCTTCAGATTCTGTGTCTCCCTCTCTCTCTGCTCTTCCCCTGTTCATGCTTTGTCTCTCTCTCCTTCAAAGATAAATAAACATTAAAAAAAATTTTTTAATGAATAAATGTTTAAAAAAATTTTTTTAATTGTTAACAAATGTACCACTCTGGTGGAGGATGTTGATAATGCAGGAGGCTGTGCATGTATAGGGGCAGGGGCCAATGAGAAATCTCTGGATCTGCTTCTCAATTCTGTGAAGCTAACTCTAAGAAAACTAAGCCTTGGGGCGCCTGGGTGGCTCTGTCGGTTGAGCATCTGACTTTAGCTCAGGTCATGATCTCACGGTCCATGAGTTCGAGCCCCGCGTCGGGCTCTGTGCTGACAGCTCAGAGCCTGGAGCCTGCTTCACATTCTGTCTCTCTCTCTCTCTCTCTCTCTCTGCCCCTCCCCCATTCATGTTCTGTCTCTCTCTGTCTCAAAAATAAACATTAAAAAAAAAAAAAAAAACTAAGCCTTAAACTAAAAGTCTTTAAAAATAAAAAATCAAATTAATGAAAATACAAATAAATAACTTCCAGAAGATGAGTTGTTTATGCGGAAAATTATTACCTTGGTCTGTGCAACTCTGCCCAGAGGATATCGGGTAGGGGAGTGCTTTTCCCCCTACTTACCTTAGCCCAGAGTTCCAACGTGCAAAATAAAGCCATTTTTAGATAGACTATATCAGTTTAGGTTATTACTTCTAGTGGTCATAACAATAGTAACAAGACAAAACATGCTAATAGGGGGCTGAAGGACAGGAAGCAAGAAACCCATTTCCTGACCCTGGGGAGGAGTTGAAGCAGAAGGAGAATGGTTTAGGAAAGAACCCACTGGCTGAGTTTCATCCCCAGCCTGGAGTCAGCTGGAGGCATGCAGTCCTTACGGATTCCTGAGTTGTCGTTGTTGCTTTTTAAGTTTATTTATTTATTTTGAGAAAGACAGAGACAGTGCAAGTGGGGGGAGGGGCAGAGAGAGGGAGAGAGAGAGAATCCTAAGCAGGCTCCACACTGTCGGCACAGAGCCCGACATGGGGCTCAAAACTCATGAAACTGTGAGACCGTGACCTGAGCCGAAACCAAGAGTTGGATGCTTAACTGACTGAGCCACCCATGCACCCCCATATGGATTCCTGAGTTCGAGCCTAAACCAAGAAAGTTCTTCACCTGGAGGTTCTTCTAGTAGGATAACTTTACCCATGCTTGAATTCTTAATTCTGATTGATCTTTAAGTTGACGACAGCATTAAGAAACTTTTTCTCAAGACGACATGGTTAGTCTATTTTGTGAGCCCTACATACCAAAGAGTATCTTTGCATCTCACCAGAGGCAAACTCAACAACATACAGAATTCTCAGAATGCCATAGCTGCGGATACTTTGTTTCTTCTGACATTCAATTCTGCAAAAGAGAAGTCTAGCCAGTCGACTTCTGTTCCCTTTTAGGATATCAGTTTTCAAGTCCAAATTAATACATGAGATATTTTTTCACAATCCTTATCATTCAAAACCTTTTCCTGGAAGTGAGATGCTCTTTTCAAAACTTCACTTTGAAACACAAGATTCTTTCTTATTTACATCCTTAATGCTCTTCCCCCCCCCCCCAAAAAAAAAGCTTTCCTCAAGTTCATCTTTGATTCTTGCTTTTGAGTCGTTCTCTTTCTTAAGGAGCCGCCATGAACTTTGGGTTGGATCTCCCAACTCTGTCGTCCACATCTATTATTTTTTTTTTATAAAATTTTTTTTTCAACGTTTTGTTTTTGTTTTTTTTGGGGGGGGGGACAGAGAGAGACAGAGCATGAACGGGGGAGGGGCAGAGAGAGAGGGAGACACAGAATCGGAAACAGGCTCCAGGCTCTGAGCCATCAGCCCAGAGCCCGACGCGGGGCTCGAACTCACGGACCGCGAGATCGTGACCTGGCTGAAGTCGGACGCTTAACCGACTGCGCCACCCAGGCGCCCCCACATCTATTATTTTAATTAGCCCTCACAAAAGTCTTTTTTTTTGCTTCTCAAGAACTTTTCTGATTTGTTTCCCACATCGTTGATTTAGCTCATCCGCTATGTCGGCTCCAACCTTTGCTGTTTCGTGTGGTTTTAATAATGCTCTGATGACCTTCCTGATCTTCAGCTGTCATCAGCGGCAATTGACCAAAAATTCTGACTCCATTCAACTTACGCAGTAAGAAAATCTATTCTTTCACATAACAAGGATATTAGGACGATGTTACATAGCTACTAACTCGATCTGCATTATCATCCACTCCGTCTCTGCTGATCTCAAACGAAATCCTCGCCCACATCCACTGCCTATTTGTCGGATTTAATTCTCAGTCGACATACATAAAAAGATATAATCCTGGAGACCTGCCCCCCAGGCCTTCCTGACTTTGACTATGGCCTATGGTATTTCCTTGGGGGAACTTGATTGTTCTTCCCAGGATGCACCAGGATGCAATGCGGTTCTCCCCAGCGTCAACTCATTCTCTCTCTCTTTCTCTCTCTCTCTCTCTCACACACACACACACACTCACACACACACACTTCCTGTCCATCTTTTTTTTTTTTCAACGTTTTATTTATTTTGGGGACAGAGAGAGACAGAGCAGGAACGGGGGAGGGGCAGAGAGAGAGGAAGACACAGAATCGGAAACGGGCTCCAGGCTCCGAGCCATCAGCCCAGAGCCCGACGCGGGGCTCGAACTCCCGGACCGCGAGATCGTGACCTGGCTGAAGTCGGACGTGTAACCGACTGCGCCACCCAGGTGCCCCTTCCTGTCCATCTTTGAGAGCTACCCTCACTGCATAGATGTGCTCTGAACTGTAGGAATATGAGGCAAGGATTGAGAGAGTAGAATGGCAATGTATCGTGGCTGGCTCAAAGAGCAGCCTTAGAGAGATGGCTTCACCATTCTTTGGTTTGGTTTAACTCTTGAGGGCTTGTTGTTGCTGTTGTGGTGGTGGTCGTTGTTTTAATTTGCATTCCAGTATAGTTAGCCTACGGCGTTATCCTAGTTTCGGGTGTGCAATGCAGTGATTCAACACGTTCCACGCATCACCCGGTGCTCATCACAAGCGCCCTCCTCAATCCCCATCACCTATTTCACCCACCCACCCCCATCCCAAGCCTGGAGGTTTGGGTCCAGAATAAGGACGAAGAGGCAAACATCCTCTTTTCGTGTGGGCAGCGGACTGAGCGTGTGTGGTTCATTCATTGACTTTCAGTGTGAATCCCTTGGCCTTGTTCTGCGTAGACACCCCATTCCAAATTCAGGCATTAGTCTGGTTGACAGTACTAGTTTATGATGATTAGCAAGTTTGGGCCTTTTTCTGCGTCCACATAGATATAGATATCTTTATCTGAACTTGCACTATTCAGAAAGCATGCTGCCCCTCACAAAAAAAAAAAAAAAATTGAACCCCAAACCCACTTTCCAAATCTAAAATCTATAAGAAGTTTGCACAGGGGCGCCTGGGTGGCTCAGTCAGTTGAGCGTCCGACTTCGGCTCAGGTCATGATCTCGCGGTTCGTGAGTTCGAGCCCTGCGTGGGGCTCTGTGCTGACAGCTCGGAGCCGGGAGGCTGCTTCGGATTCTGTGTCTCCCTCTCTCTCTGCTCTTCCTCCACTCATGCTCTGTCTCTCTCTCTCTCTCCATCAAAAATAAATAAAAACATTTAAAAAAATTTTAAAAAAAAACAAAATTTGCACACCTGAACCAGTGAGGACATTAAGGAGCCCTGAGCCCGGATGACAGGATATAATGAGCTCCCTCCCTCCTCACCCCCTCCTAGGGAGGGATCCTTCATGGTTTCCATGTTAAATTCCCCAGGGCACCTGGGGGCACTAAAACCTGGGTCCACTGAAGACAGAAACTTTAATGCTTTGGACATCTTATTTCATTATTGACTTACACCACAGTACATGGCCATTGCGTGGTATAGAGGGAAAACATAATTAGCTCAGTAATGCTACATATGTACCCCTGAGTTCGTTAACTGTTATGCAATTGAGGCTTCAAAGCACTTTATGTTATTTATAAATTCTTAACAGGGTTTTGTATAGGTGTTTAAGAGTATCTTAGTGAAGGCTATTTTGTTGTTTTGTTTTGTTTTGTTTTGTTTTTTTAGAAAAAAAGACAGTGGAGGTTTTAGATGACTAGGGAAGCACTATTATTTTTCCCTAAAACAAAAAAAAATTAGGCTCCGACTCTCTAAAAAATTCTTATTCAGCACATTCTGAAGAATTAGATTTAGATCGGGGCGCCTGGGTGGCGCAGTCGGTTAAGCGTCCGACTTCAGCCAGGTCACGATCTCGCGGTCCGGGAGTTCGAGCCCCGCGTCGGGCTCTGGGCGGATGGCTCGGAGCCTGGAGCCTGTTTCCGAATCTGTGTCTCCCTCTCTCTCTGCCCCTCCCCCGTTCCTGCTCTGTCTCTCTCTGTCCCAAAAATAAAATAAAAACGTTGGAAAAAAAAATTAAAAAAAAAAAAAAAAAGATTTAGATATCAAGGAGTGGCCATATTTCAGCGGGAGTTGGGACCTCTGTCAAGTGCTCCTGGCCACTGGCATTTTCCCTCCCTTCTCGACCTGCTCTTTCTTTCTTTCTTCTCCCTTCTTCCTTCCAGAACATTGCAGATGGATGTGGCCCAATTCCCTCTCTCTCTCTCTCTCTCTCTCTCACACACACACACACACACACACACACACACGTGTGCGTGTGATTTTCATGCTACAAACAGCACAAGGAATTAAATAGCATTAAAGAAACGAATCGATCTTCCCTCTCTCGAAATCCTCCCCGGCCTGGCAGCTGGTAAAGGTTGCTCTCGCGGCCATCATGTGTCAGTGATAACTGAAATGATCTCATTATTCCCTCATCAAAATAGGATTTTCTCACATCCCCATTGGCAGAAACGGACTTCTCCAAAAAAAAAAAAAAAAAAAAAAAAGGAAATTGCGCCCATCTGACATCTGATTTATTTTTTCCGTCAAATATCCACGCTTAGACCGAATATATTATTTTTGCGTC
The DNA here is from genome assembly GCF_022837055.1 of Prionailurus viverrinus. Classification (NCBI taxonomy): domain Eukaryota; kingdom Metazoa; phylum Chordata; class Mammalia; order Carnivora; family Felidae; genus Prionailurus; species Prionailurus viverrinus. Next base: position 31,992,293 of record NC_062564.1, on the reverse strand, counting down.
CCCTTTCCAACGCCCCTAAAAAAAACTCCTGCCATCTTATTCTTGAAAAATTATGGATATAGAAAAGTGATTTGTTTATGTATAAAACATGTGACATCATTTGTCAACCCAGGGAATGGCAAACTATAGCCTGCGGGCCAAATCCGGCCCACTGTTTCTGTATAACCTGCAAACTAAAAGTAGTTTGTACATTTTTAAATCGTTGCGGGGGGGGGGGGGGGGGGGGGAGGGGAGATCAAAAGAAGAACACTTCATGACATTTCTAAATTATACAAAATTCAAATTTCGGCGTCCATATTATTAATGGGGACCCAGTCATGCCCGGGCGTTTCAGTACTGTCTGTGGCTGCTTTTGCAACAACAGCAAAACGGAAGCGTTTTAACAGGAATCAAGTGGTTCATAAAGCTGAAAAGATTTCCTATCTGGTCCTTAGGGGGGGAAAAAAATGCCACCTCCTATGTTAGCCCATTAAAATAAACAAAGAAAATGGGGCACCAGGGTGGCTCAGTCAGTTAAGCATCCGATTCCTGGTTTCCGCTCAGGTCATGATCTCGCGGTTTGTGGGTTCGAGCCGCGCGTCGGGTTCCGTGCGGACAGCTTGGATTCCGTGTCTCCCTCTCTCTCTGCCCCTCCCCTGCTCACACTCTGTCTCTCTGTCCCTCTCTCTCTCTCTCTCAAAAATAAACATTAAAAAATTAACTAAAAAATAAAGAAAAAAGTCAAAATATTTACTGGCATATTATTAGGATATGTTACATTATTAGTGAGCAAAGCACTGCATACCCCAGCGTGTAAACCATCTTAACGAAACAATCCAAGGAATAATCACCCTCTCTCCTGATGTTATTTACCTACAAAGAAGCTCTGAGACATCCAGCAGAAGTTGGTCAGTGAAAACCTTAGAGAAATCGGAAGAAATCCTGCACATAGGGGTTGAAAACTCTGCCCAGTGTATTTCGAGATGCCAGAAAAGTCTTTGCTCTCTGTAACTGTCACTCCACTCGTCCTTGGAGGAGAAAAGGCTGGAAGTTGGTGAGGAAGCATGTAAATATACCTCAGTCCTGTTTGGGTTTCTTTGATCTCTCCCAGGTAAAATCATCTCACAAGATTTCTGCTCCCCACCCCACCATCTGTCCTTCAGCTGTTGCAGGGAAACGTTTACATGAGCTTAGCCACAGGAGGAGAATCTCAGACCAACGTGTGGATCCTTATGCAAGACTCGAAGCTGCTCATCCCACCTGGTCATGGGCGCCCTACTCACTCTTTTCCTCCCAACTCTGCCATCTTGGTTCTTTTTTTTTTTTTTTTTTTAATTTTTTTTTTAATGTTTGTTTATTTTGGGGACAGAGAGAGACACAGCGTGAGCAGGTAAGGGGCAGAGAGAGAGGGAGACACAGAATGAGAAGCAGGCTCCAGGCTCTGAGCTGTCAGCACAGAGCCCGACGCGGGGCTCGAACTCACGAACCGTGAGATCGTGACCTGAGCCGAAGTCAGACGCTCAACCGACTGAGCCACCCAGGCGCCCCTCTGCCATCTTGGTTCTATCTGGCTCTCACTGGTGTTGCAAATGCTCTGAATCTTGACAAGCATCCTCCTTCCCTCCCTGGCCTGGCTGTCCACCCATGGCCTCTGCTATAGGGTCCCACCCACCCTGGATGGCCCCATAGCAAGTCTCCTGGCTCTCAATTCAGCTACCTTTTACATTCTCCACCAGGAGCACACAAGACCATCGGGACCCTTTCTGTGCCACATAGGAGCCTAGAAACACTGGCAGGGGGGGACTACCCCTGTCCTTTGTCTGTCTAAATCCTTCATTTAGCCCTTTCTAACTGACCATGGCACCATGTTGGATGTAGCTAGTCTCTGGGACTTGACATTTCCTCAGCCTATGGCTGGAAAAACAAGGCAAGCCACTGCTCTGGGAATCCCCCCAACTACCTCGATGTTTCTACCACGGCCTTCCTTCCCGGGAAGGAGCCAGGACGCGGTGTCTGATTACTTTACCTCCTCTCTTACTCCTGTTGTCTGGTTAGCACCTCCCTTATGAAATAACCTGAGCTCTCACTACCTAAGGTAGTGTCTGTCTCACCGCCAGCTTTAACTTTCCATATATAAAGAGAGGTTTTAAAATTCAGAAAATAAACATTTTTTTCCCTCCATAAAGCCTGGCTTTCAAAACTATAATTTCAATATGGCGTCAACAAAGTCAGCTTTTGAAAATTAAAGCTCTTCAATGGCCTTTTTATTCCTGCCACTACCCCCCCTTGCCTTCCCTGCAGCTTATGACTTCGCATTCATGGTGGAAGGCCGTGGGGCTACATGATTTACAGGGGTATGAAAAACATGTCAGTGTAGTATTTCCAAATATTATTCCTGTTACCTTTGCTAAATGAAAATTCTTTCTAAACATTTTCATTCTGAAAAAAAATTATATACCTCAGCAGAATTATACCTTGTACCTTATATTATACCTCGTATTACATTATGCCTTATACCTTATATTACAGTATATCAGATATTATACCTCGGCTTTGGACTAAGCTGTTGAATTAGTTTTCTCGGGCTGCCATCACAAAATCCCACAGACTGTCATTTAAACAGCAGACATTTATTCTTTCTCACAGTTCTGGAGGCTGGAGGTCTAAGAGGCCAGCAGAACTGGTTTCTCCTGAGGCCTCTCTCCTTGGCTCATGGACAGCCATTTTCTCGCTGTCCTCACATGGTCTTTCCTCTGTGTGAGTTTATGTCTGTGTCTTAATCTCTTCTTGTAAGGACGTAAGTCAGTCATATTGGATTAGGGCCACCCTGGTGACCTCATTTCGACTTGCCCACCTCTTAAAAGGCCCTCTCTAAACACAGTCACACTGGGGGTCAGGGTTTCCACATATGAATTCAGAGGGGAACACAATTCCAACCATAATAGTCATCGAAGCCAGGATCAAATGAAGATTTTATGGTTTTCCTGCAAAAGGTACATTTTCTACAAAAGGAGTACAGAAACACAGACTTTAGTTGACGCACGTGGGTCGATCCCATGAATTTTTGCTCATATGACAGATTCTGGATAGTGTCTGAGCCCAGGGTCCTCCCAGGTAGCAACAGTGACACAATCTATTTCAGAGCAGTGGTGCTCAGCCCTGGCTGTCCCAGAATCACCTCGAGACCTTTAAGAACAATGATTTGAAGCGGGGAAAAAAAAAATCCACCGTCTTGATGACTGTCACCAGAGTTCCTGTTAGGGGAGAGACATCTCTGTCTCTTTGTGTGGAAAACATGTTGCCATACAAAGGGTGAGCAGGGGACAGCCTCTGAGGGCCCAGATTAAAAGACTGGGGACAGGGGCGCCTGGGTGGCTCAGTCGGTTAAGCTACTGACTGTTGATTTCGGCTCAGGTCATGACCTCGCAGTTCGAGAGTTCAAGCCCCGTGTCTGACTCTACCCTAACAGTATGGAGCCTGCTTGGGATTCTCTCTCTCTCTCTTTCCCTCTCTCTCTGTCCCTCCCCCACTTGTGCTTTCTCTCTCAAAATAAATAAATAAAGTTAAAAATATGTATATATTTGAAAAGAAGACTGGGAGAGAGGCAGTAGCTAACTGCTGTGCGTAAGAAATAGACAGAACCGGGGGACACAAGTGAACAAAAGAGGAGGGAGGGGAGGGCGAACGGCTGGATGACAGGGGAGGAGGGTGGAGCCTGAGAAAGAAGGCACCCGAAGGAGAACCCTAGTGCTAAGTGGATGTTCCTCTGCTGGGGCTGCCATGACGCTGGGTGATTTAAACCAAAGAAGCGTATTTCTCACAGTTCTGGAGGCTAGAGGTATAAAAGTATCGGCAAGGCTGGTTCCTTCTGAGAGCCATGAGGGAGAATCTGTTCCAGGCCCCTCTCTCGGCTTGGAGATGGCCGTCTTCATGCTCCCAGGGCGTTCTCCCCGTGCGTACCTGGTTCCAAATGTCCTCTTCTTATACCAGTCATATTAGATTAAGGGTCCACCCTAATGACCTACTTTAACCGATTACTTCACATTCTAAAAAGGCGAGGATTCCAGCATATCTTTTTTGGAGGGACACAACCCGCACCGTGTCAGTGGGCCAAAGAATACACAGAGATGTCTAACATTCAAGGCAGAGCTGTTTGTGTTCTAGGAGTAAACCTCTATTTCCTTGCAGTAAAAAAAAAAAAACCCTGCAGATTTAGAGGCCTGACAGCCAAGAGCGTCCTGCCCACGTCCACCCTCCACTGCCAGCCAGGAGGTGAGGGAGGGTGATCAGAAGCAAAGCGGAGCTTCCCACAGTTTAGCTGAGAGCCGCCCACAAAGCACCTGTGGCGAGGCCCAAAACTTTTTTCCCAAAAAGATCATCTTGGAAAGAAGGGAGATGGCCATCAGACTGTTAACTATAGGCAAGCAGTCAGGCCTCACCAGCCCTACGGAATCAGAATCTGAAGAACCCAAGAGTTTCTAACCAACCCCCCCCCCAAGATGAATCTGATGCCCCATTTTAGAACCACTGTAGTCACCTATGGCAGAAAGGGTCAGGATCACACTTGTTCCCTCCAGAATCATTTAGCCCTATCTTGCCTAAATTCTATACCCTTGGTACCTCCCAAGATATAGAAATCTCCCAGGACTGACTAATACTACAGCTGACCCCATTTTCAAAATGGCAGCCAAGGGGCGCCTGGGCGGCTCAGTCGGTTGCAGCATCCAACTTCGGTTCAGGTCATGGTCTCACGGTCCGGGACTTGGAGCCCCCGTCAGGCTCTATGCTGACAGCTCAGAGCCTGAAGCCTGCTTCCGATTCTGTGTCTCCCTTTCTCGCGCCCGCCCCCCCACCTCAAAAAGAAATAAACATTAAAAAAATTTTTTTTAAATGGCAGCCAAAATTACGGCTGAATTATTTGGGGGAGGGAATGTCATGTTTTTTAAAACCCACACCAGCCTCTCTTCTGATTGAATAGTTTCTCATAAAGCCTTGCGAGGGGATTTAGGCAGGTTTTAGAGACGACTCCTACTACGGATCATTTTTGCAACATATCATATGACGGACAGGGGACCAAGTTCTGCCCGACACTTTGTGCTGCCCTCACTGATTCTTGCTCGCTTAAAGAAACGGTGCTTGAAAAGAGGTGGGCAAGCTGAGCAATCTCTATACTGTCAGGATAAACAAAGCTAGACGGAAGAGGTAAGGACAGATTTTCATCAGTAAAATGATAGGACTGCAGTAGGGAAAAAAATTGCAGCAGGAACAGAGCGTAAGTGAATCTTTATTTGCACCGAGGTGACTAGGTGTTTTAAAGGGAGAATGAGGGAATCAAGAAGGGGGTAGGGAGGGGCTCGGTAGAGCCAGGGAAATAAAAAGTTACAAAAAGCAGGAAGGAGGTCGGTACCTGGGTTTGCTAACTGGCACTTAGCCCCTCCCGCAGATGCTGGGAATTGGAGCCCTATCTTCAGGTATTGACTGGAAGAGTAAATGGGGGGGGGGGGGACAGTCTTGAGTTTTCTCACGCTTTAATTTTTCTCAGATTTTAAAGGAGGCTAGGGTCATCCTAAAGGTGTGGCCTTGAGCTGTTAAAAACTACATTAGGGGGCGCCTGGGTGGCGCAGTCGGTTAAGCGTCCGACTTCAGCCAGGTCACGATCTCGCGGTCCGGGAGTTCGAGCCCGGCGTCGGGCTCTGGGCTGATGGCTCAGAGCCTGGAGCCTGTTTCCGATTCTGTGTCTCCCTCTCTCTCTGCCCCTCCCCCGTTCATGCTCTGTCTCTCTCTGTCCCAAAAATAAATAAACGTTGAAAAAAAAAATTAAAAAAAAAAAAAAAAAAACTACATTAGTGTTTGTTCAGGTCCAGGGCCGGGGTTGAGGCCTGGAGGAGAAAAGGGCTCAGAAGAGTCTGGCTAAGGTTTGGTCAAGGAGAGAGTCTTTGTCAGGCTCTAGCTCCCGAGACTTGTCCAAAGCCTCGCACCTGTGAACATCAGAGCAGACAAGACTCTTTTTTAAAGACCAGCAGGGTTGGTAACGAGATTCTGTTTGAACCTCTGGTGTTTTTAAGTTTACATTTAAAGAGCAAGGCAACGCCAGAGAGATGAATTGGGTGTATGGCTGCAGGCATATCATATGGAATATAAGAGGCAGACTTCTGCTCTGTTAATGGCGTGGGTATATTACTAGGAACCAGAAGCAGCCTTAAAAACAACTGAACTTGTTTAAAAAAAAAAAAAAGGTAGCAGGGCAGTGGGGTTGGGGGTGGGGGGGTGCCTGGGTGGTTCAGCAGGTTAAGCAACTCACTCTTGGTTTCAGCTCAGGTCATGATCTCACGGTTCGTGAGTTCGAGCCCCAAGTCAGGCTCTGTCTGCATTGACAGTGCAGAGCCTGCTTGGGTTTCTCTCTCCCTCTCTCTGCCTCTCCTGTGCTCTCTCTCTCTCTCTCTCTGTCTCTCTCAGAATAAATAAATAAACTTTAAAACAACCTGAACGTGCTCCACAAGCCAGAACATTAGCTTGGATATTATAATTACAGTGTGAGACAAACAAACAAACAAACAAAAAACGTCTGCATATGCTACTGTATATAACATCCTCAACATGACAAAATTGTATACATAGAAGACGTTGCTGGTTGCCAAAGGTTAGGGATGGTAAGGAGGGAATGACTACCAAAGAGCAGAAAGGGAGATAACGTGGTTTCCATGTTATTCCTTTATGGTGGTGGTAGAAACGTTCTAGATCTTGATTCCTCATTGTTCCTCATTTTCATTCCTCAAGTTCCTCATTTTCATATTGTACTATCCCCATATAAGATGTAACCATTGGAGGGCGCCTGGGTGGCTCAGTCGGTTGAGCTTCCGACTTCAGCTCGGGTCATGATCTCGCGGTCTGTGAGTTCGAGCCCCGCGTCGGGCTCTGTGCTGACAGCTCAGCGCCTGGAGCCTGCTTTGGATTCTGTGTCTCCCTCTCTCTCTGACCCTTCCCCATTCATGCTCTGTCTCTCTCTGTCTCAAAAATAAATGAACATTAAAAAGAAAAAAGATATAACCATTGGAGTCACGCAAAGACAAATAGCGTATTATTTCAGTCACAGGAGGCAACCTAGGGAAGTCAAATTCATAAAATTAGAAAGTAGAATGGTGGTGGCCAGGGGCTGGGGGTAGGGATGTAGGGAAATTGTTTTTTAATGGATACAGAGTTTCAGTTTTGCAAAGTGAGAAGAGCTGTGGCGATTGGCTGTACAACTGTGGGAATGTACTTAGCCCACTGAGCTATACCCTTACATATGGCCAAAATTTATGTTATGTGTATTTGATCTCAAAGAAAAATTTAAAAAATAATCAACTTCAGGGGCACCTGGCTGACTCAGTTGGAGGAGTGTGTGACTCTTGACCTTGAGGTCATGAGTTCAAGCCCCACATGGGGTATAGAGATTACTTCAATAAATACAACTTTAAAAATAAATAAATAAGGGTGCCCGGGTGGCTCAATCAGTTAAGCGTCCAACTTCAGCTCAGGTCATGATCTCGCAGTTTGTGAGTTCAAGCCCCGCGTCGGGCTCGGGGCTGACAGCTCGGAGCCTGGAGCCTGCTTCGGATTCTGTGTCTCCCTCTCTGTCTCTCGCACTCTATCTCCCTCTCAAAAATAAATAAACATTAAAGAAAAATTTTTAATAAAAAATAAGATAAATAAAAATAATTAAAAAAATGAAACCAAAGGAGGAAACTGGGTGAAGCTACCTCTCCATACTATCTTTGCCACTCACTGTGAATCTATAATTATTTTCAAGGTTTGTTTGTTTGTTTTGAAAGAGAGAGAGAAAAAGAGCACAAGCAGGGGAGGGACAGAGAGAAGGAGAGACAGAATCCCAAGCAGGTCCTGCACTGATGTCACAGAGTCTGATGCAGGGCTCGAACCCACAAACTGTGAGATCACGACCTCAGCCAAGATCAAGAGTCAGACGTTTAACCGACTGACCCACCCAGGCACCCCTATAATTATTTTTAAATAAAAGGGTAAAAAAAAAATCAGGGTGCCTGGGCGGCTCAGTTGTTTAAGCGTCCAAGGTCATGATCTCTGGGTTCGTGAGTCCGAGCCCCACATCAGGCTCTCTGCTATCAGCACAGAGCCAGCTTCGGATCCTCTGTCTCCCTCTCTCTCTGCCCCTCCCTTACTTGCACTCTCTCTCTCTCAGAAATAAACATTTTTTTAAATTATTTTTAAAGAGGTAAAAAGAATCAATGTATCCATATGTACCCCGCATTCACCAGTGTTTACCTATTCTCTGTCAACTACAGAGGGGTAGAGCTCATTTCTCGTGGGCACATCACAACTTAGTTCTCCTCTGGGCAGATACTCTTCCCGAGTTTAACCAGGCTGTTTTATGGTTTGAGAGCTCTTGCACTTACTTTATAATATTTTATCACGAAAAATGTAATATACACGTGTGTACGTATGAGTTGGTTTTATTCTACATCTTAGAGGCAGTGAGTTAACGCTTGAAGCACCCTGAATCATGAATACACCCTCCAGTTGTGGTCATTTACCAAGTGCAAGAATCAGCAGCCAGTGCACCCGGGCAGCTACAACCAACTTTTTTTTTTTTTTTTTTTTAATTTCCCTCTGCACTAGAGGGCTTGTTAACTAGCATAGTGATGTTAGAAATTAATTTTAACTGATGAAGTATGTTGTAGTCAAGATCCGTAGATTGGGGGCACCTGGGTGGCTCAGCCGTTAAGCATCTGACTTCAGCTTGGGTCATGATCTCAGGGTTCCTGAGTTCGAGTCCCACATCGAGGGACCTCGTGCCCTGCTTTGGCTGAACATGAGCCCTGTTTCGGGTAAACCCTACTCCCCTCTCTCTCTCTCTCCTCCTCCTCCTCTACCTTCTCCCTCTCTGTCTCTCTTCCTCTGCCCCTCATGGGATTCTCTCTCCCTCTCTCTCTGCCTCTCCATCACTTGAGCCCTCTCTCGCAAAAAAAAAAAAAAAAAGAAAAAAGAAAAAAGATACATAGGTTGATTATCTATACTGGATAGGCACCTTCACCTTTGCATGAACAGGAGAGAAGAATTTGGCCGCCCCGGAAGCCTGTACCCTGTCGAGTATCTCTATCCTCATCCAGCTGGAATATTGATTGAAACATATCACCCAAATAGCACACCAATCCATAAACTTCATTAAAGTTCTTGTTGCAATGTAGGAAGGGACAGAGAGTAGCAACTTCGTCAAATTTACAAGCCAAATAGATTCCATGACTCTGCGCTCCTTGCTAATGAACACTGACCTGTGTTGCAGAAAGCAGTCGGATACATGTTTTGCTGGGCACAGACCACCTGAGGGCAAGATTAAAGGCAGGACCCCCGTAGCCCTCACTTAGCTGCGACTTTTGAGGCTGCTGATCTCTACCAAAAAGGCCTCACAATTGCAAGCAACCAAATTGGCTTAGATCTATTCACAGTAGGTGCTCAGCCCTTGACATCTCTTGGCCTCAAACTGTCTTTTTCATGTTTCGGGACACAAAGCTTTCGCAGGGATTTCCACTGAGTATTTGTTAAAGAACTGGGTAGATTGACAGGTGTGGGTGTGTTTCTGTGTGTAAATTACCCTATGCTCCCTACACTGAGTAGCTTGCCCAGACCTCCTTTTTTTCAAGTCAGCGTGAGCACTCCCTCCCTCTTCTGAGGAAACATCGATCACACCGCATCTGTGTTTTGTTTGCCAGTCGGTCAGTCTCTCCAGGAAGCCTTCAAACTCCTTGAGGCTAAGGATCTCATTCAGCTGTGTGGCACCAGCTTGAAGCAAAGAACCAGAAAGCATGTGAGCGAAGGGATACCAGAGTAGGGGGGAGATGTAATATCACTCAGGTATCACATTGTATTCTCCTTTCAGCACAACGGCAGGCAAACTCCAAGCCTACACACACACACACACACACACACAATTTATATATTCTATAATTGATTATAGCAACATGCTTTCATCCGTTTAAAGTTTTGCGGCATTATGCACCCTCAAGAAAGACTTTGGGGCTGATCTAAGGAAGTGAATATTTTTTTTTAAATTTTTAATGTTTATACATTTTTGAGAGAGAGAGACAGAGAGTGAGTGGGGGAGGGGCAGAGAGAGAGCCACAGAATCCGCAGCAGGCTCCCAGCTGTCAGCACAGAGCTCAACGCTGGGCTCAAACTCACAGACCGCAAGATCATGACCTGAGCCAAAGTCAGACGCTCAGCTCAACCGACTGAGCCACCCAGGCACCCCTAAGGAAGTGAATAGTAAAGGGGCAGTTGGTTAGGAGACAGTACCTATACTATGCCTGGCCTTTTTATTTTGAAGAAATCCAATATCTGAATATTGGACCTCCCGATGGAGGTCAGCCTGAAACAAGGATGTGAGTATAGCGGGGCCCCAAATTCTCACTCAGGAGAGGCCAGGGACCTACATTGAAGCCGATCATTTTGTTGAATGCAGAAAACACAGCTTTACTTTTAGGGGCCTGCCTAGATACAGTCTGATCGCAATGGCTTTGGATGCCCGTGCCGTGCCCATCATTAAATCTAAAAATCGTGGTGATTGCCACGGCCAACATTGAAGCCAGGAACAAAATTCCCTGCATGGCTGCACTGGCCAGACCACGGGAGTCAGTAGTGGTGACCAAAGAGACAACGGGTTCAGTGGTTTGAGGACTTCCTGTTTGGGGGTGGACTGGCCACGGGAGGTGGTAAGCATTGGGAGTGCCCAGGGTTCCTCCAGAGCACTTGGCTTCCAGAGATACGTTCCCTCACACCTGGTCATCTGGGGTCTAGTGCCTGTGGGACTGAAAGAAATCCTTGATTCTCAGCCCTGCTGGGCCCAATGCCCTTTTTTAATAATAAGTATTTTATAATGCCCCCTTTACTAACCTAAACTGAAATTAAGACCTTACTTAAACTACCATTATATAATTCTTTTAAAAAATGGGATGCCTGGGTGGCTCATTCTGTTAGGCATCCAACTTCGGCTCAGGTCATGATCTCGAGATTCGTGAGTCTGAGCCCCGCAACTGGGCTCTGTGCTGACAGCTGGGAGCCTGGAGCCTGCTTCCGATTCTGTGTCTCCCTCTCTCTCTGCCCCTCCCCCGTTCATACTCTGTCTCTGTCTCAAAAATAAATAAACGTAAAAAAATAAAAAATAAAAAAAATCGTTAAAATGGCAAATTTTATGCTGTGCATTCTTACCACAATAATAAAATACCTTTAAAAAGTCTTGCAGGAAGAAGGCTTTGTTTATACACAAAATGGAGTTCGATCGTAGCTCCGATAATTAATAATAAATGACCTTTCACTTACATGAATGTCCTACAAGACATCTGAAAGCCTGCAAGAGAATTCTCTGTTGCGCAAGACCTGCCCCACGCTTTCCAGGGTGGCTAGAATCACCGGCCAACCCTACTAAAGGCCAGTAGGGCTCGCTAATGTGCCATAGAAATGCCCCCACCACGTTCCAATGACCCCCAGGAGGGGACATCCCTGAGATGCAAGAAGTGACAGCCAGGTAGGCAAGTTGTCTAGTTTGGGGCCCAGCGAGGGCCTGCAGTCCTCGCGCTGCGCAAGGAAAACCGGCAGAAATCCAGTTCTTGGATGGATCCAAGCGTAGCATGGGGAGAGAGGGGCGGGCAGGGGGTTGGGGGTGGGGGGGAGCAGGCCAGAGCTGTGACAGGAAAGCCCCCCACCTCTGGTCCCCATCCCTGGCGCCCAGGCCCCAGGTTTCCCCGGGCGGCGAGGCTATTACAGTCCCCTGCCAGACGGTGGCGCTAGAGAGCCTCGGACACGCCAAGGTCCTGCGGGTTGGCGCAGCGTCGGGCAGGGCTGACTCAGCCTTCGCAGATGATACAGCCCCGTGACTGACGGTGACGAGGGCAACAACAGCTACTATTTATTGCATAATTAGCAAGTTCTTTACTGTATTTTTCATGGCGTTTTAACAACCTATTTATTACAGGTAAGAAAACAAGTTCGGGCGGTTGCGAGGAGCTCGGGCACTGGAGTCACTGAAACAGGGCAGGGCGCTGTCCCAGAGATTCCTGCCCCACAGAGCGACGTCTGCCCGTTCTGGTCTCGGCGGGCCGACTTCCAGGCCGGGCTGCTACCAGCGCCTTCCCGCCTCCCTGCGGTTCGCGGGGACTTCAGCTGGCAAGGGGGCTGCCCCGCCCGCGCCCTCCCCTCCCGCGGCCCCCCGCCCCCAGTGTCTGGCTGGTGCAGGGGCACCGAGCTCTGCTCCGCGGCGCGCGAGGCGTGTGGTCAAGGGCGTAGAGCCGGGAAGCGGTGACTTCTCCCAGGATGCTTCTCCCAGGAGATGGTCCTTCCAGAACGATCGCGGTTGGCTGGCCCCCGCAGGTGGAGCCGGATTCTTAGACTTCAAGCCTGCGTGTTTGCCTGCAGAGTTCTTCTCCGAGACTCAGGATCTCAGGCACGGGAGCAGCACGGAGGTCCCCACGGTCTGGGTAGGGGCCCACCTGATGTCTGTTCCTCCAGAGAGGGGCTCTTTGATGTCAACCCTTAACTTTAACCCCCTTCCCTGCACAAGCCAGCACAGTCATTTTTTTTTTCTTCTGTGCCTAAGATCTCTGTGGGCAGGGCCGAATCCTCTCTGTCCTTTTAACCCTCGCCCACGCTCCATTGTAATTAATACAATGATTGGGTTCTCAGCACTAATAATTAAGGCAACTGCCTTTTTGAAACACTTTCACAGCACCTCATTTGTGCTCCGAACAACCTTGTCAGGCAGATATTGTGGTTATCCCCATTCTATAGATGAGGAAATGTGAGGCCTGAGTCACATATCTGGAATGAGGCAGAACCAGGTCTGGTGCTCCAGGTCCTCTCCTTCCAAGCCCCTGCCCTCAGCAAGAGATGCATTTCCTCTGCCGCGAGTCTCTGGGGGAAAAAAAAAAAAAAATCTTTCTTCTTAGAAGCGCGGTGTCCAAAGCATCTTAGCAGTTCCTTTAAAAAGTAGCAAGATTCTGTACTTGCCAAGTATTTAAACAACTTCACACCCATGAACCAGTGTAAGGCTATAGAATTTCAGTACGACTCACAGAGCAGGTATTGTGTCTCCTGTTTCACCAAGGGGGCAACAGACGGCCTCATCCCTGCCCGTGGATCCCATCAGGATCCCTAGGCCAGGAGGGTGATGGAGAGCCCAGCTGGGGAAGGCCCAGACCTACACTACAGTGTAGTATTTGCAGCCAAAGGGTCATTATAAAAGGTAGGGGATACAGACTTCAGAGGCAGGCACAGAGAGCCAAACAGACAGGGCAAGACAGCTGAGCCAAAAATGCCAAGCCAAGCACATTGAAATGATGGGGAGTCATATATGTATATACATGGAATCAGAGGCCACGAGTTCAGGAATTAGGCTCCAGGCGGGCGAGATTGGGTGTTCCCAAAGTCAGGCCAGTGTGGCTCCCACCCTCTCCCCCATGGTCTCGGTGTCTTGGGCCACAGGAGCAGAATTACCAGCTTCGCCACAGAAAGCAATGCATAGAGCAGGGGGCGCGGGGTGGGGGGAGGTGGGGAGCCTAGAGTGAGTCAGGAATCCAAAGGAGCAGGCAAACAGAAAACCCAGATGTGACGGCAAACCCAAATGGGGAAACCGATTCACATCCTCACGGGGCGAGGCTGTGGCAACCTGAGTGTGGATCGAAGGGTTCCCCAGCTGATGCAAAAGGAACACTAAACTCACACAACAAAGAGGTCTCAGCGCCAACAAAAGCGCTCTCATCCCTTCACAGTCCCCCAAACTGCTTTCTCTTCTAGACCCCAAGTTGCAGGGTGACTGAGGCGGTTTTGAAGGAGGCTGTCATCAGAACGCCCATGTTCCGATTGGTCCCCAACACTCCATATTTAGGAGTGTTCTCCAGATGGCGCAATTCTCCAGATTGCGTATTGCCACTACAGACACGAAGGGCCTTTGAACTACCTGTAGACTTTCAGGCTGAAAGTGCTCCCAGTCAAGCCCCCTCCCGGAGCTCAGATGCACCTGAAGTTGGGTGCAGAGATCTCAAAGCAGGATCAGGCATTTTCATACTTTTTTTCATATATATATATATAACGGCCATTATTTTTTCTTAAATAAATGACATTATAGAGAAAGCAATGCCAAGCAGAGGGGGGAAATGCACCCACACTATCAACACTCCAGGTTGGACCGGTTTTCATTTGTCCAGGTTTCTTTTCTCCTCATTGAAAGGGCATATGCCATTTTCTAAGCAGCTGAAATCATAGTAGTGTATCAGGTATGGTTTTTATCCCTTCAAATTAAGTCACAAGCACTTTTTTAGGTTGCGATGGAGACTTTCAAAATGGCGGCTGGCTCCATCCCTCTGACGGGAGGTGATAGCGTATCATTTACCAAGCACCTCTCTACCAGGGATCTTTCAGGTTGCCTCAGCTTTTCACGATCGCACCTAACGTTATGACGGACAGGCTAGTGCAGACGCCCGATGGAAGTTTGAAGAACGGGTGGTGGCAATTTTTCAGGCAACTCTGTATGACACGCCACGCCACGGGGAGTGGGGCTTGTTCTGGCTTCCCGGGGGGGGGGGAGAGAAGATGGGGAGACAAAAAGGGAAGAGGTGGTGTTTGTTCCACAGCTGGCCAGAGGCACTGGGCCTGGTCTTTTCCAGAGACGGGGCGAACAGGCAGGAACAGAAAGCGCCTCTTGGGTGAAAGCTTTATGAGACTTGGGGCAAAGCCCCGTCCCTTCCTGGTTCAGGTAGGAAAAACACAGCGACTGTAAGTCAGGGACGCGAGGATATCAGCAGAGCTTGGTGTGCCCTGGAAAACGGCCCTGATGATGCAGCCTTTTCCTGTGGGCGAAGCAGCCGGGGCAGAAGCAGTGTCACCCGCTCCTGGCTCACAGGCTGAGAACTTCCGCAAGCAGGCTGGAGGAGAACGGAAGTGGGTCTGGTCCTTGGCACGTGTGAGACGCTTGCAGGGGACTCTACCAGCCGAGTGCCGGGCTCTGAGGCCGGGGCTTGGGGTCGTCCAGTCATGCATGGGGCCAGGAATCCAAGGACTACAGACATCAACGCTAATGGACTCACGTCCAACCGCAGGCTGGGAGGAGTCAGGGGGTTAGACGTTACTTCTTTTGGATGATTTCCCTAGGAGAGCTTCCTAGAAGCAGGATTGGAGGGTAAAAAAGCAACCAAAGCTTTCTTCCCCCGTGGGAGTCCCAGAGCTCGTTCTCAGGCCCAGCCGCCATGTTGTTTTCCGCCCTGCCCCGGACCCAGGGGCTCAACCACTTTGTACTTTCTCTTTAGGGCCACCCCTCTCTCTGCCCCTAGGTTGACCCCCATCTAAGGGAGCTGAAATCGTAGCGGTATATAAGGTATTCTTTGTATCCCTTAAAATCAAGTCATAAGCACTTTTTTACATTGTTATGGGGTCTTCAAAATGGTGACTGGCTGTACCTCCTACCGTCCCCCTCCTTTCTCACTGCCTCTGCAGACAGACGCGTGGGTCCATTCCATCCTCAAGCATCGCTTACAAGAACACAGTAACAGGGGGCGCCTGGGTGGCGCAGTCGGTTAAGCGTCCGACTTCAGCCAGGTCATGATCTCACGGTCCGGGAGTTCGAGCCCCGCGTCAGGCTCTGGGCTGATGGCTCGGAGCCTGGAGCCTGTTTCCGATTCTGTGTCTCCCTCTCTCTCTGCCCCTCGCCCATTCGTGCTCTGTCTCTCTCTGTCCCAAAAATAAATAAAGGTTGAAAAAAAATTTTTAAAAAAGAAAACAGTAACAGAATTACGGAGACGTGTAAAACAGGGGGAAAAAAGTGCAAAAACTTCAGGAGCCTTACCAAGTTTTGTGAGCTATAAATCCTTACTTATAATCCCTGGTTCTCTGTCGAAATAATTACCAGATGCTCACTTACGACATCAGACCTTCTTCATCTGGGGACCACACTGAACATTCAGGGGTCTAGGCCAGCCGGGGCCTGGTCAGGAAAATAAAACCATACCGGCTGTTTTAACAGAGAGAATGTAATGTGAGGAACTGACGAATCGGGTATCGGAGGGAGCACGGCCCTGCGGACTTGTGGCCCCCCAGAACTGTGAGGGAATGAATCTCTGTGGTTTGAAGCCACTCGGCTGTTGGCGCATTTTTTGGTAGGCAAGAGGAGAGTGTCCGCGGGCGGTATCCCCGAGGGGAGACCCTGAGTCTGATTCTGAGAGTCTGGAAACAACTGGAAGCTGGAACGACCGCTGCTGGAGTGTCCTGCTTCTGCTGGGTAGGAACGCTGTTGTTGGATGACGCTGACAGAGACAAGGAGCAAACCCGAACCACATTCTCCCACCTCCGGCCTTCCAGTCTCCCTCTCGTTTGCTCCTTGGCCAGTGCCCGTGTAGCAGGGGGCCGGCTGTCAGGGCGAAACATGGTGTGCTGAGCTCCAGCATCACCGACCTCACTCTGGCAGGTGGATGAGGAACTGAGAGACGAGAGCTTAATAACCAGCGTGGGGCATGTAAGCTTGGGCGGAAAAAACAGTCACATCTTTATTGTCATTGTTCTCTCTCTGAGATCCGGTATGTCCTTCCCTTATGAACGTGGACCAGAAATAAATGGATAAAACCAGAGCAGTATGAGCAGTATCTGTAATTCTCTCACCAGTGTTTTCATTGCACATTAGAGTTGCTGCAGATATTTCAAAATACCATTTAGGCTTATCATCACTACTTTAAAATTATAGGTGTTAGGCTCACTGCTAGACCTAGTAATTTCGTGTGCTAATAAAGAAGCACATACATTACCGACATGATTTTGTTTTCTGGGTTGGTTTTTTTTTTTTTTAATGTTTTTATTTAGTTTTGAAGGAGAGAGAGAGAGAGAGAGAGAGAGAGAGAGAGCATGAGCAGGGGAGGGGCAGAGAGAGAGGAAGACACAGAATTCGAAGCAAGCTCCAGGCTCTAAGCTGCCAGCACGGAGCCCGACGCAGGGCTCGAACCCACAAACTGTGAGATCATGACCTGAGCCGAAGCTGGATGCTCAACCGACTGAGCCACCCAGGCGCCCCTCAAGTTCCTCATCGGCCACATTTCCAGAGCAGCCCCACTATTGTTCTGCATCGGGGACTGTCTACCCAGAGCTGAGCTGTCAAGGGATGGAGGTTGTGGGAAACCACCAAGGAAATCCACAGGGCAGTGAGGATTCCTCAGTTGGGTTCTGAGGCTGTGACATTTTTCTAACACCTGAGCTCGCATGCACCTCATTTGATCACCCAGAGCCTATTTAGGGGACAGCTAAACTGTCTAGCTAGACTAGCCAGGCGCCCCTAAGTGAGTTTAATTAACCACCCTGTGCTTCAGATGCCTCGTTCATACAATGTAAGTGATGGAGGCGTGCACCTCACTGGGGTCGCTGGGAGGATTAAGTGAACAAACCAATGGAGAGCATTTAGACTAGAGCCTCGCGTCAAGCAAGTACTTTATAAATGGTAGCTTGAAAATATGCCTGTCGTTTACCCACATCTCTCCAGGTACCCTGGAAAGTACAAGTCGTGGTCTCTGTCTTCTAGGAATATGGTATTAAAATTGTGCTTCTCGGGGCCTTGGAGGTTGCCGTGATGTATATCCGCGATGACTGAGAAGGGTGAGGGGTGGGGGATGGGGAGCAGGTACCCTTTAGCTCCTACCCCACTCAAGCGTCTTTACTTTATCTAATGTATACGTTGAGTTTTCAGATAAGATTTCATTTGAGGAAAACGTCCTAAGACAGCCTACAAAGAATTTGAAAACCACTGGTGTTGGAAACAAGCAAGACCAAGGAAAGGTACTCAGGAAACTAGTAAGAGTCCTACGTGACTGAATGGGAGTAGGTTTTGTGTCGGTCAGGGTTGTGGAAGGAACCAAGTGGCACACACTCAAATTCATTGTTAGACAAGAGCCTCATGAAGGGACTACTGGTATGAGTAGAGTTTGGGGAGCCATTACCATTCCTAGGCCTAGTAGATGCCGCTTTGAGGCCAATAGGCTTGAGCAATGGAAACTTGACAAAAGGTCCCACAGTGACCACTGGGCTGAATGCAAACAGGCTCATTAAATGACTCACCTCGAAACAGCCATAGGCCCTAACTAACCAATGGGATACTTACAACCAGGCACAGTTACCAAAAAAGGGAAAATTCCATACTTTGCCATACTTCCTCACTCCACCCTATAAATATAGCCCCTCACCACCGCCCAGTAGCAGACAGTCTCTCCTTTGTTGCCCTGCCCACTACTCCCTTGCACTGGATTCAATATGTTTCTATCTCCTTTGTTCTGCCTTGGGTGAATTCTTTCATCACCCGCACCACTGGCCCCCATCCAGCCAGTGCACAACACAGGCCTGAAGAGGGGAGGGAAAGGAGGGTCTGGTTTCCAGAAAGGATGGACACATAGAGAGTGTGCCTGACAGTAGCTGAAGTGTTTGTAGAGGGAGGCAGCCAATCTGTGGGAACCTGTTAGAGATGGAGCCAGGACAATGGATATTCTGACCATACTCTCCTTCCTGCCCTTCCAACACTCAGGGCCCTCCTGATGGCCAAACCCAACAGGACGCCAGAGGGCAGTGGGTGTCCTTGGATATACTGACACAGCCCCAGTGCTGTGCCGGTAAATATTTAACAACAAGCCTGAGATAGGTGTGTATATGCCTGTTTGCAGTGTTTGCCGATTTCCAAGGTGTAAATATTCCTATTATGGTCACCAAGCATGGAGTTAGGAAGAGATGCACATAATCAGCTCTTGCAGGCTTCAGCCCACCGCTGATGTAGACCATATGGGTCAGGATCCCAGGACAAGGAGCAGGTTGGGAAAGGATGGAGAGTGGATCTGGGAAGGCAAACAAAAGACGGTGGTGTTGCTGTCCACACTGCAACTGCCAATATCAGACCAAGGGTTCTTACGTCTGGAGCAAGGGCCTTGGTGCCTTCCTCTTCACCATCAACACAACTGCCATATGCAAGGCTAATAAAGAATGGTTAAAGCCAATAAGCATCTAGCAGGTGAGAGAGGGAATGAAACAGAGAATGAAAGAAGAGAGGGAAAGGGAGGTGTTAATTCCATTCCAGACTGGGACGTGTCCTCCTTCCTCACGGATAACTATGTTGCTGATAAAGACAGAAGGAAGCAGAGGTGGGAGTTGCACTTCTCCAACTTCAGTTAACTTCATCTGATAGCTCAACAGCATCCTGTGGCCAGCTAGGCATGTGTCCTGCGGAGGAAGGAAGAGTGACTTACTAGAAACGGGAGTCCCCGGGGTGGGGCCAGGACTTATGTGGCAGGAACTCAACGTCTTAGAGGTCATGGTATCACCCTGTTATCCGCTGGCAGGGGCGTTGCCGCGGAGCCATTACTGACTGTTCTGAGTCTGTGTGGGCCTATCTTGGCTGAGCCGTTGCTGAAGGGAGCGACATTCTGTGATGCTTAGGGTCCTAGTATTCTTCTTCTGTATATGGCAGGCACGGCCCCAATCCTCAGTAACGCTGTGAAACAGGAGCTCCACAACCACCACCACTTACCCACCAGACCTACCACAGTCTGTCCCACCGCCACGGAAAAGGAGACTGATGAGGCAGGGAAAATGAAAAGGGAAAAATCCAATTAAAAAAAAAATTAAATGCATTAGTATCAGAAAAGAACAGGAGCAAAACTGCAAGAAAACATAATCCAAATATAAAGAGTTTTAAGTTTGCCCAACTCTTCTATCATATAAAAGTTTTTATACCATAAAAGCGTGATAATATAAAACTCTACGATAAAATAAAAACTAGCATATATAAGAGCTACACAAGAGAGCCCTGCCATACAGGCAATTGTCTTGTCTCTGAAGGAGAATCAGGAACCAAGGAAACAAAAACAAAATTGTAGAAATTATACAGTAAAAGAGTTCTTTCTTTCCTTTAAAAAAAAACTGCATGGCTAGAGTGACTAAAAGCTCAGACTCTACAGTGAAGTGGACTTAAGTTCCTTTCTCAACTCTGTTGCTGATCTTCTATGAACCCTTGAACCTCAATTTCATCATCTGTAAATTGGGAGAGATAATAGCTGTCACCCCTGATGTTGTCACAGGGTAATACACAGAGAGCACTTAGCCCTGCATCTGGCAGAAGTTTCGTCATTTCAAAGGGACTCACTGAGTACCAAGCAGAGTTAATGACAAGAAACCAACCCATAGATACACGTGATAGTATCTGTAAATATCAAGATTACAGGAAAACAACCTTAAGAGCATTTGGGGGGGAGGGAATGGTAACCTAAAAAGGAAGAAAACCCGCCTAACTTCAATCGTCTCCCATAAAACCATATTAAATACCAAAAGGAGATATGTCAACTATTAGAGTTTTGAGGGATTAAGGTAGCTAGCTAATCAGGATTACGGACTCAGTCAAGTCCTGTATAAAAACAACAAAGAAGCAGCCTCAGCTGTTCAAAGACTCTGAAGGCATAGCTTCCATGTCTTTCCTAAGACAAGTTCCAAAAGGCTTTTTACAGAAACCAAGACATACGGCAAAGAAAAATTCAACAAAGGCTAGTTCATGTTGTAAAAGGATGAGTATTAAGATCTGTTACATGTTGAATGAAGCCTAAATAATTATTGGAAATCTGATTACAAGATAGAATGCAAATGTCAAGAAAAATTAATTATAACCTCAATGTAATTTCAGATTCTACCGACTGAGATAGGAGTAAAAATAAATGGAAGCAAAAACAGGGTAAGATTTTCATCTTACTAAGGAATTTATAAGTACTTTTTCATTCTTATCATTGCTGATAATAGAACTGTGGGACAAGGATATTTTTAGAAATATAAAAAGTAGGAACTAGTACAACTTTAAGTGTATCTTTTTTAAAAACCTTTATTTATTGTTGAGAGACAGAGCGTAAGCAGGGAAGGGGCAGAGAGAGAGGGAGACACAGAATCCAAAGCAGGTTCCAGGCTCTGAGCTGTCAGCACAGAGCCCGACACAGGGCTCGAACTCACGAACCATGAGATCATGACCTGAGCTGAAGTTGGCCGCTTAACTGACTAAGCCACCCAGAAATAGTACACTTTTAAAAGACCATTTGTGGGGGGCCTAGGTGGCTCTGTTGGTTAAGTGGCCAACTCTCGATTTTGGCTCAGGTCACGATCTCACGTTTTATGAGTTTGAGTCCTGCGTCAGGCTCTACGCTGACATCATGGAACCTGCTTGGGATTCTCTCTCGCTCCCTTTCTCTCTGTCCCTCCCCTGGTTGCATGTGCATGCTCTTTCTGCCCCTCAAAATAAATACATAAACTCAAAAAAAGTAAAATAAAACGCCATTTGTATTAAGGTAGGCAAACTGCTAAAGCACAGAGTCCCACAATATCAGTGATGTATCACAGTAAACCTTACTTCTTGCTCACAGCATAATCCACGTGTTAGGGAGAAGGTGGGGAAGAGTTCACAAGGCCCATCTAGGTGTAAGGAAAGCAAGGCATGTTGCTTAGCTATATGCTTATGATGAAGAGGAGGACTTGGATTCTGATGAATACCAGCAGTCCAATTATCCAATATCTGTGCTTCCTTCTTCCCTTAGAGAGAGGGCACACCTCTTCCCGTGTCAAAACTGTATGAGTCAGGCTTCAGCCAAGAAAACAAACTCTAGGCTAGTATTTCAAATAAAGAAGATGACGCAGAACTGGTGCTCACAGAATTGTTGGGAGATTTGAGGAAGCAGAGGTCAGGAACATTGCGGTGGGCTGTCGGGGAATGATGATTTCTTCATGATCTCAGCCCACTGAAGCATCAAAGCAGGCACCATGCAAGATCTCACCATGAAGCTGCTCCAGGCTCCATGTCACCCAGAATCCAGGATGCCCACGTGACTGTCGGCCGCTGGTGGTGGAGGAAGAGATGTCTTCTCCCTGTCTTCTATCTTCCTAATCCCACGTGACTACTTTTCGCCAGTAGAATCTAAACTGGAGCCCTGATGGCAAGTGATTCTGGGAAATAAGCACTCAGAGCTGATGGCAGACCTTCTAAATCACTGAGGGAAAACACATAGAAAACAGTTGATTCTCATTATCTGCAGTCTTTATGTATTTCAAGTCATCAAAAAACACTGAAATAGAAAATACTGAGCCATTGCTCCTAGGGAAAATATAGGGTTAGGTTCCTGCAAGCTTCTGCTCATAACATCTCATCAATGGATCAACACAAAACCTTACTTTCTTCATTTCTGTTTAAAGAGACCTTTTAAATATATATTGTTGATTCATGAACATCGAACTCACAGTCACTAGCACTGTAACCTGAACAAAGCTTATCTGACACAGTATTTTCTCAGTGAAGCACATCGTACCTTCCTGTACTTAGGAACACCAGAGAGCACTCACTATGCTTGGGAGTCATTCCGACAGTGAAATCTCCACCAAAAGGCCCAACAATGTCAAACCATGACACTATATAGACCACACAAAGACCCTTGTATGTACGTCAGACCACTCAAGTTTTTCACTGTGCTGTGCATGTCTGCATATGACTGCAAAAATCCCATGCATGTGGACTTGGAGGTTACAAATCAATGTAGTTAGTAGATGAGTTTGCAAATACGGAATGCACAGGTGATGAGGGTCAACTGTACATATAACAAAGCAGAAAGAAAGCAAAGCCCTAAAATGGAAAACAAAAAGTAAAATACACATTTAAAATGATCAATGTTGGGGCTCCTGGGTGACTCAGCTGGTTGAGCGTCTGACTTCGGCTCAGGTCATTATCTCACAGTTTGTGGGTTCGAGCCCCATGTCGGGCTCTGTGCTGACAGCTCGGAGCCTGGAGCCTGGTTCAGATTCTGTGTCTCCCTCTCTCTGCCCTTCCGCCCGCTCACTCTCTGTCTGTCTGTTTGTCTTTCTCAAAAATAAACATTAATAATAATAATAATAAATAAATAAATAAAATGATCAATGTTATCAAAGACAAATGAAAATCACTAGGCAAACATTCATAGCACACGAGGTAGTGCTGGTCGGCCGTGAAATTGTAAGAACAGATTAGAATTCTGGGAAACTATAAATAGCTACCAACTTTCTTGAGAGAAATTTGACAGTAAATATTATGGCCTTAAAAATATTCAGACTCTGACCTAGCCTTACAAATCTACAAAATTTAGCTTCATAGGTGTACATGGACACCAAGATTTCATTTACGACAATAGGTATCTCAACAAAAGTTATAATAGCTAAAGAGAAAGTATAAATAACCTACATGTCTTACAACAGAAGACTGGTTAACTAAATTATAGCACCCCTATAAAACAAAATACTATGCAGCCTTTAATTGTAATGTTACAGAATGATATTAAATGCATGGGAAGATGCATTTAATATGCTCATCATAAAAGGCTATGCCCACAAAAACATTAGAAACTAGTATATACTGTTTGTTTCCATTTTTGCATATAAAAAGGAAAAAGGAGAAACATAATTAATTTTTTTTTCAACGTTTATTTATTTTTGGGACAGAGAGAGACAGAGCATGAACAGGGGAGGGGCGGAGAGAGAGGGAGACACAGAATCGGAAACAGGCTCCAGGCTCTGAGCCATCAGCCCAGAGTCTGACGCGGGGCTCGAACTCCCAGACCGCGAGATCGTGACCTGGCTGAAGTCGGACGCTTAACCGACTGCGCCACCCAGGCGCCCCGAAACATAATTATTTTAAAATTGTGAAAATATGTAATTTAAAGGTAAATTTCTTAACAAAAATCTTAGCAAATTTGGATGGAAATAAGTACGTTTAAAGAATTAAATATTCTAGAGCCAATATTATCACTTGACATGAAATTGACTATGTTATAAGGAAAGAGACAAAGATACCACAGTTTTTTAATTTTCTTTCTTTTTGAGAGAGAGACAGCACAGACCCACACGAATGCATGCACACAGGTAGGGGAAGGGCAGAGAGAGGGGGAGAGAGAATCCCAAGCAGGCTCTGTGCT
Organism: Prionailurus viverrinus; assembly: GCF_022837055.1. Taxonomy (NCBI): domain Eukaryota; kingdom Metazoa; phylum Chordata; class Mammalia; order Carnivora; family Felidae; genus Prionailurus; species Prionailurus viverrinus. The sequence goes on along the minus strand of NC_062564.1, from coordinate 31,968,333 downwards.
GTCTGCTCGTAGTCCAATGTGGGGCTCAAACTCAGGAACCATGAGCTGAAACCAAGAGTCAGACGCCTGACTCAGCCACCCAGGTTTCCCAAAGACACCACTGTTATTTAAGTTCTCAATGATAAACAGAACTAAGACAGAATCGCTGAAAGGAGAAAAATATCAGAGCTTACACATGATTTATTTATGCACCTAGAAAACCCAGGCAAATCAATGTCTTTTAGAAATAATTGGTTGGGGTGCCTGGGTGGCGCAGTCGGTTAAGCGTCCGACTTCAGCCAGGTCACGATCTCGCGGTCCGTGAGTTCGAGCCCCGAGTCAGGCTCTGGGCTGATGGCTCAGAGCCTGGAGCCTGTTTCCGATTCTGTGTCTCCCTCTCTCTCCGCCCCTCCCCCGTTCATGCTCTGTCTCTCTCTGTCCCAAAAATAAATAAACGTTGAAAAAAAAATTTAAAAAAAAAAAGAAATAATTGGAGTCGAGTGAGATCTGTAGAAGCAAAACCAATGAGCACATGAAAAGATACTCAGCATCGTTGGTCATTACAAAGTCTGACCATGCTGAGTACTGGCAAAGGATATGGACGAACTGGAACCTCGCTGCTGTTCGGAATATAAAACGAATGATCGTTTTGAAAAGAGTTTGGAAAACAGTTTGCTAAAAAAAAAAAAAAAAAAAAAAGGTAAACACATACCTCCCATATGACCCAGCCACTCCACTTGTAAACATTTACCCAAGAGAAAAGAAATCGTATGTCCACACAAAGACTTCTTGTACACAGATGTTCACAGCAGCTTTATTTATAATTGGTCCAAACTGGAAACAAGCAAAGGTCCATCGGCTGGTAAGTGGATAAATAGATTGCGGTCTATCCAGATGATAGAACGCTACACAGCAATGAGAAGAAACGAATTATTGATACACAAAACAATGTGGATGAATTTCCACATAATTATGTGAGAAGACAAGCAAAAAGGTATGCATAGTCTATGATTCCATTAATAAGAAATACTCAAAAATGTAAATTAATCTATAGTGCCAGAAAGCAGATGAGTGAGTGGTTGTCTTGGGCCAGGAGCTGGCACCAAGGAGGCATGGCTGACGAAGGGACATAAGGAAGCTTCTGGGTGTGATGATGTTTTTATAAATGAATACATATGTCAAAACTCATCTAAGTATACACTTCAAATATGTGTTTATTGTATGTCAATTATGCTTTAAGAAAGCTGAAAAAACATAATAAGTAAACAGTGGAAGCCATGCGCATTGTTTTTACATACCAGGAATAACCAGCTAGAAAATACTACGGGAAAAGTTCTTCGTCAACATTCCAACACAAAATACAAAATAACCTGTAATAAATTTAACACGCAGTGCGGTGGGCACGCAGGAAAAAAAAAAAAGATGTGTAAGTCTTTGTGATGATTTGAATCTTTGAAAATCTTTGGAAAAAAAGATTTGAACACATGAGAAGCCACAGTCTCTTCCCATTTTGTTGAGGTGGACGCTGTGCTCATGTGCCATCCAGGTCTCCCACCTCGGAACCCAGACATTCATTCTTTTAGCTGCAGAGAGCGTTGGCTGCTGATGACTCCTACCTGCTTGTTCCCAGGGAAACTCCCTTCTCTGAAGACAGCCACCTTCTCTCCCGGGTTGTTCTCAGGTGATGAGTCCGTGGGCGGGGGAGGGAGTTTTACAAAGGCCTGGTCCCCTTGCCTCAATTGGGGACAACTAGGACGTTCCATCCTAGTCCCAGAACTCCCCTGGGGTCAGCTGAGGCCCTGTCCATGACACCATTACGGTTCAACCACTTGTCCTGCCTGTTCCCACCTCCTTCATGCCCATGGAGGGTTTGATCCCAAGGGTACTTCTTAATAAACCTACTACATGGGAAACTTCCTCTTAGAGTCTGTTCCCCAGCGAACTTGACCTACAACAAAAGGTGAGGGTATCAGTTAGACCCAAATTAAAGTATGATTGACCTGGGGCACCTGGGTGGTTCAGTTGGTTGAGTGTCCGACTCTTGATTTCAGCTCAGGTCATGACCTCACAATTTTTGAGTTCGAGCCCGGCATCAGGCTCTGTGCTGACATCCGGGGACCTGCTTGGGATTCTGTCTCCTTCTCTCTGCCCCTCCCCCACTCACTCTCTATCTCTCTCTCAAAATTAAAAAAAAAAAAAAATTGTAGGGGCACCTGGGTGGCTCCATCCGTTGAACGTCCGTCTTCGGCTCAGGTCATGATCTCACGGCTCGTGAGTTCGAGCCCCGCGTCGGGCTCTGTGCTGACAGCTCGGAGCCTAGAGCCTGCTTCGGATTCTGTGCCTCCCCCTCTCTCTGCCCCAACCCACTTGCATTCTGTCTCTGTCTCTCTCAAAAATAAATAAACATTAAAAAAATTATTTTTAATTTTTTTTGGAAACTTAAAAAAATAATAAAATAAAGTACAGCTGACCCTTGAACAACTCAGGGGTTAGGGGAGCTAACTCCCCCACACAATCAAAAAGCCCTACATAACTTTTGACTTCTCCAAAATTTAACTACTAGTAGCCTCCTGTTGACTGATGCCTTACTGATAACATAAACAGTCAATTAACATGCATTTGTACGTTACGTGTTTTATATACCGTATTCTTACAACAAAGGGAGGCAGAGAAAAAGAAAATGTTATTAAGGAAATCATAAGGAAGAGACATTACATTTACAGGACTGCATTGTAAAAAATCCTTGTATAGGCAGTGTGCTTGATGGTCCCCCAGATCTGTCTTTTGCGTCAAAAGTGCTTGGACAGAACAGACCCAGGGACACCCCTTCTTCTGGCCTCCAACCACTCTCCAACTTCTTTTCCAGTCACAACCTTTAGAGCCATCTTTTCCCCCATCCTCTGTCTCCGGGACCAGCCCACACCACCTTTCGAGCTTAGCTCCTTATTGCCGATCCACCACGAGCTCCCAGGTTCATCAGAATTGCTCCATCGACGTGGAGGTTGCCATCAACCACCGGGGCAATATGCAACTGCAGGCCTTCGACACCTACCTCTCTCTGGGTTTCTATTTTGACCATGAAGATCTGGCCCTGGAGGGCATGGACCACTTCTTCCCAGAATTGGCTGAGGAGTAATACGAGGACACCCAGTATCTCTGGAAGACGCAAAACCAGCCCAGGGCTGTGCCCATTTCTAGGACATTCGGAAGCCGTTCCAAGGTGAGTGGGGTAATGCCTGGACGCCATGGAAGCTGCGTGGTCCTGGAGAAGAATCTGAAGCAGGCCCTTTTGAATCCGTGTGCTCGGATTCTGCCCACTCAGACCCTCATCTCTGCAGCTTCCTGGAGAACCGCTTCCTGGGCGAGGAGGTGAAACTCATCGAGAAGATGGCGGCCACCTGGCTAATGCCTCAGGCTGGCCCCCAGGTTGGGCTGGACGAGCATCTCTTAGAAAGGCTCACCCTCCAGCACACTTAGGAGCCTCAGAAGCCCAGCAGTCTTTGAGGGACCTCTCCAGCATCCCCCTGGTGCCAGGGCCACTGCTCGAGCCTCTCCCTGAAGCCACTAGGCAGCTTTTTAACCACCCTGGAGGCCTCTCCCAAGCCATGGATCCAATGGAAACAATAAAGCTTTTCACAAGGGAAAAAAAAAAAAAAATCCACACGTAATCCACTCTGTGCCATTCAAACCTATGTTGTTCAAAGGCCCACTATACTCATTTATTGCAGTTTCTGTTGGAGTAACAGTGAAATAATTTGATTAAGTAAAAATAACTAAGAAACTCTGGAGGGGAGAAAAGAACAACAAAGTTGGACTTAAAGTGCCAGAAACTAAATTTTATTCTGGAGCTATAATAATCTAAACACTATGTTAATCACACTTAATAGAAAAAGTCAATGAAACAGAAAACACCGTATGCGACATAAGCAGCATCCAGGATGTTATTCTCTTTCTATGATGTTCTTTTTCCTTGACTGTTTGAATCTTGTCGCTTTCCTGAGGGTAATATTAATTCCCTTTTTTGTGGCGGCTGATCGTTTCCTTACAGGGACACCAAAGTCTGTATTTCTTTTTATTATTATTTTTTTTAATGTTTATTTATTTCTGAGACAGAGAGCGACAGAGCATGAGCAGGGGAGGGGCAGAGAGAGAGGGAGACACAGAATCCGAAGCAGGCTCCAGGCTCCGAGCTGTCAGCCCAGAGCCCGACGCGGGGCTCAAACTCACAAACTGTGAGATCATGACCTGAGCCGAAGTCGGTCGCTCAACTGACTGAGCCACCCAGGCGCCCCTTGTTTGCATTTCTTCTCCAGGATAGAAGAGGAAATTCTGGCACCTTTTTTTTCCTTTTCATTTGCCTCCTACTTTTCCATCCACCCCACTCAGAGCAGAAAAAGTCGCAAAACAGATTGGTTCTTATCTAAGACATAGACGGAAGCACATTGACTGGTGGCATGAGATTACCGTAAGCCAAATGCTGTGTCTCCTCCACTCTCTGGCCCTTGCATCTCATTTGTGAAGGAGGTTGGACAGGCGAGTTGACTTGGCCGGCTTGGCCCTTCGATCCCACATCTAGATGTGGAAGGTTCCAATACGGAGACTCAGAGGAAGAGGAGATAGGCCCTCATCTACATGCTCCAACCCCAGCACTGGTTCCAATAGGAACAATTTTGTCACTGCGGCTTTCTTGGCAACTGCGGTAGAGAGGCAGGAGAGGGTGATTGCCGAGACCAATTTCTAACACTAGGTACTGGGCTCCTAATTACCCTACCTGACTGTGTCAAAGACAGATGCCGGAAGAGATACTTCCCCCCTCACCGCGAAGCCCAAACTTGCTTGGCTAGCCCCCGAGGAGCCACCACGATCAGGCCACTCCCCTCCTCCCGTCCCCGGGTTCTAGCCACAATTTGAAGGACGAGGTTCCGCCCTCCTGATTTCGTATCTAAGCTTCCTCCACCCTCCTGGCCACATCACCTTACTCTTTCCAGACCTACTTCCCCAGGCAACACTGAATACTCCTGCCCGAAAAATCTTTATTGTCCTTCTCCATGCCCAAGGCACTTAGTGCCCTCTCAATGTCAGAGTCCCCCACGAGACTGTCAACACCTCCGGGTCAGGCCGATGTGAATGAAGCATTCATCCTTACATCACCAGGCCCATCACACAGAACGTGACACAAGGCAGATACTGGACAGGCAGGAGCGGTAGTTACTGTGTGGGATGGTTCTAAGAAACAACAGTGGGGAATAAATAAGGTGGCTACTGACATGTGAAGAGCGCTCAATAAAGTTTCATCTCCTTCTTGTGTCTTTGCTCCTTACCTCTTGTCCTCGCCCCGCCTCATCCCTTGCCTTTTCTATTCCAGGCTCTCATTTCCTTCCCTTCTCTTCGTGCCTTTGGAAACAGTAACAGGAAGAAAGAGATCCAACTTACAACCTGACCGTCTCCGGCTTTGAAGCGCTCCAACCCCCCCAGCCATGAGTCAGCCAGTGTTCACCTCGTTTTTGCTCCACCTTAATTAATAGCCGACCTTTTAGCTCATCTGCCAAGGAAGGGTTGCTAGAAACAAACTGAATGTAGTCACGGGGGTGTGTCCTAGAATCTTCCTAATGAGGAACTGAGAGTCTAAGTGCCTCACTTAGCAAGACTTGGGGGAATTCCTAGAGCCAAACCTAACTCTATCCTCAGTAATGTCCTGACTACTAACGTGGTCCTTGAAATCCACATGCTACTTAACATAGTACCCACGGAACGTATAGGGAGTTTCAAATTATTCTGGTGACTCAGAAAAGAAAATTGGCTGCAAACAGAAATCACCAATTCATGAACTTCAGCCAGATGCCCATGTCAGGGTTTCCTTGATGCTCGTGGAAGAATGTAATATTATAGCTGAGCTCTGGAGATTCTATCTCTATAGAGAGACAAGGCTGACATTGAAGCCTTAACATGAATAGAAGAAATAATAGAGACGGTTGCTGTTAGAAGTAAACCAGTAGAGCAGGGTACAAAAGAAATTAAGGACGTAGTAAAGGAGAGAAGATACCTCCTCACCGTCCTACCCAGCTCCCTCCTATTTTCTTTTCTTTTTTTAATTTTTTTAACGTTTTTTTTTTTTTTTGAGACAGAGAGAGACAGAGCATGAATGGGGGAGGGGCAGAGAGAGAGGGAGACACAGAACCGGAAACAGGCTCCAGGCTCTGAGCCATCAGCCCAGAGCCCGATGCGGGACTCGAACTCACGGACCGCGAGATCGTGACCTGAGCTGAAGTCGGACGCTTAACCGACTGAGCCACCCAGGCGCCCCAACTCCCCCCTATTTTCTAAGTTAGAAATCAAAATAATAGCAGCAATATAATTCTCTAAGGAATATACTCGAACGTCCATTCTCCGTGTTAGAAAACGGATGCTCAGAGAGATTAAGTAACATGTCTAAAATCATACGGGCAGACATCAGTCACATCAGGCTTCCAGATCAGGTCCAACTCCAAAGCCCATGTCGTTGCTAGTCTTTCAAGCTGTCTCCAACAAAACCTACTACACGCACGTGAAATTAATCCACCAAGGTAAATGAGGGGTTTCGAACTTTGTTGGTCATCTTCTGCAGAGAAATCTTTTAGAACATCCAAAACTATCCAGAAGTCATCGCTCTGTCCTCACAGGTCAAAAAGTGAACAAGCTAAAAATCAACAAGCCTTCTTAGATCCGTCAGAGATGTGAGGTCACAGGGCAAAGTGCTTCTCCCAAGCAGTTCCAGTGTGGTTGTGGGGTCAGGAGCCACAGTTTCCTTAGCAGGCTAATCTGTGGTGTGGTCTGGGGTGTCATTTCTAGAAGTTCGGCTTCCATCTATTTTCTCCAGAATGCCCCAAAATTCAGTTAAGCCACCTAGATCCTTTAATATATATGGGGTTTTTTTTTCCTTTTTTAAATGTTATTTATTTATTTATCTTGACAGAGAGAGAGAGAGAGAGAGAGAGAGAGAGAATGCAAGCGGGGAGGGGCAGAGAGAGAGGGAGAGAAAGAATCCCAAGCAGGTTCTGCACTGACAGCACAGAGCCTCATGCAGGGCTCAGTCGCACAAACTGTGAGATCATGACCTGGGCCAAAACCAAAAGTCAGGCACTCAACAACTGAGCCACCCAGGCACCCCTTCTTAAGGCATTTTCTATGGCCAATAATAACTTTTTATAAAAGCTATGTAGAAAGATAATAATCTAATTCAACCTTAAATATAAAACAACTGGATTACTCTATGATAACTGTGGGGGAAAATAAATATATATATACAAGGTCAGGATTGAAAGTAAACTAAAATGAGGGGCACCTGGGTGGCTCAGTCCGTTAAGCGTCTGACTTCAGCTCAGGTCATGATCTCACGGTTTGTGAGTTCGAGCCCTGCCTCAGGCTCTGTGCTGACAGCTCAGAGCCTGAACCGCTCAGGATTCTGTGTCCCCATGTCTGCCTCTCCCCCCCACTCATGCTCTGCCTGTCTGTCTGTTTCTCCCTCTGTCATAAATAAATAAACACTTAAGAAATGTTTAACAAAATGAAAATAATGATTTAAAGGAAGTGAGTGACCTTATCTGTAAAGGACATTATTGGGACAACTCGTAAAACTTGAATGAGAGCTAAGGATTCGATGGTAGTAATGCATCAGTATTAATTTTCTGGTTTGGTAGTTGCATCGTTGGCTATGTAGAAAAATGCCCCTGTTTGTGGGAAATGTCCACCAAAGTATCATATTTGGTTGCTATGCCTGCCATACCAATGTATCACAGACCAGGCAGCTTAAACAACAGAAATGTATTGTCTCACAGTTCCAGAGACTGGAAGACCAATATGGAGGTGTCGGGAAGGTTGGTTCCTTTAGCGGGCTCTGAGGGAAGGGTCTGTTTTAGCCGTTGACATGTAGATGGCCATCCTCTCCCTGTGTCTCCCCATCATCTCTCCTCTGTATCATGCCTGTGTCCCAATTTTCTCTTCCCATTAGGGCACCAGTCACATTGGATTAGAGCCACCCCAACCCCCTCACTTTAACCTAATTGCCTCTGAAAAGACCCCGTCTCCGAATTCAGTCACGTTCTAAAGTCCCTAGAGTTAGGAACTCAACAATTTCAAGGGGATACCCTTCAGCCCAGAACAAATATTAAGGGTCATGATGTGGCATTATGTCACCAATGCACTCTCAAGTGGTTTAAGAAACACAAGTTTTTGTGTATTTGTTTTCTGTAATTTTCTTTTCCGTAAATTTGCTTTTGTTGAAAACAGAGAGAAAAATGTACTTGAAGGTTGTTCTTACAGTCTTTCTAGAATATTCTAAAAATAATTAAGGCAAGAGAGCGACTGCGTTTTATAAAGGTTCAAATGGAAAAGTGTTACTTTTATCCCCAACATAATAAACCTCAGTTATTTTGAAAATGCATTTCAGCGGAATACTTTATGCCTTAGAGATAGTGCGTATGTGACATATGGTATAACCAATATGCTTCAACGCCAAATAACACAATCACAATGAACTCATCTGTCTCAGGTCCCTGCTGGATTTCCCTTACACAGTTAAGCTCAGGCATTTTGCAGGATCGGTGTGTTTATTTCCGGAGCGGCATCTTACATCATTTTATGGCTCCTTCAACAGGCTACCAGCTGTGTGCGCCTCCCACAGAACCACGACTCGCAACAGAAGGAAAGGGAAGACAAGGGCAACGTAAAGGAGAGTTTGATTCCATTTTTTCTGGTTTTTGCCAAATTACAACATCATGCCATATGGTGCATGTATGACGGTGTTGGATCTGGAAAAAGCGGGTAGAGTTAAAGGAAGAAGAAAGGAACAGATAAAAAGGAGAGACTGGCACATAAATGAGCACCCGGAAAGAAAGAAAGCTCATTGGTGAGCTCACTGGGAGGTGCCAACATAAGACATAAAATCATCAATTCCAATTCAGGCCTTCCGTCTACCGCCTCCCTCCTCTGCTCTCCCAGATGCACACCCTGGACGGAGATCCTGTTTCTACAGTGCTCACCCACCGTGATTAGGTGATTCTGTGCTCCAGCAATGTTCCCTGGGGACAAGTACGTTCCTTACGAGGCTCCTCGCTCAAGGTATAAAATCCCCCTGTAAAAACCGGATTCTATCCGTTCGTTCCATCATTGTGTTATTAAAGTTGTCCCTTTTAGGATGTAGACATACGCAGGAAGCGTCAGGTCATGTTAGTATGAATCCGCGCGAGATACAAGCTCTGGGGGACAGCTGCCTGAAGTCACTCAGGTCTGAGGGAGAGTGGAAGGAAGGGGGACCCCCCCGTCACAAGAGCCGCGACCAGTTTAGGCATCCCCTCTTTGGCATTCTCTCTCTCTGTCTCTCAGTGTCTATGCCTCTACTCCCCACCACAGCCCAGTGGTCATGGAGACTGGAGAGGGTGCCATGTCACCAGGATCTGCGTTTTCCAGGTCCTGACTTACTCTCTTTCTTCCATCTGGATTTCCCATCCCGCCCACAATCTCCAATTCACGTTAAGATTTCATCTGCCCTTTAAGATTCAGCTGAGGGGCGCCTGGGTGGCTCCGTCGGTTAAGCGTCCGACTTCGGCCCAGGTCATGATCTCCCAGTCTGTGAGTTCGAGCCCCGCGTCGAGCTCTGAGCTGAGCGCTCCGAGCCTGGAGCCTGCTTCGGATTCTGTGTCTCCCTCTTTCTCTGTCCCTCCCCCACTCACGCTCTGTCTCTCTCCCTCTCTCAAAAATAAATAAACGTTAAAGAAAAAAACTTTTTAAAGAAAAGATTCAGCTGAAATACCGTTTATGCCCTGAAGTCTTCCCCCACCTTCCCGCCTACTTCCCTATCCCTTGTTCACCCTGCTCTTCTAGCACTTTCTTCTGCCACTTGTGTACTTGCCAATTCTATCATCAGGTTGTGAACTACTTTAGTCTATGCCCCATATCCTGCTCCTCTTCCCCGCCCAGCTTCTACTACACTGCCTGGAACACACAAGTGTTTAATAGACGTTTGCTGAATTAAATAGGCGCAGAGTTAATGAGACCTTGGCTTTCCCGGAGCCTCATTTACACATTCTTTTCACACAAACATGTAGGAAGGCATGAAACCAAAAATGCATGAGAACAAGCCTCTCCGTGCAGGAAAATAAGTCTCAAAAACATTCATTAACAAGCATTTCCCACCAAAAGGGAAGAACAGATCCAAGAGCAGTAACTTCATCGTCCCATACCTCGCTGGGGAACACGCATATGCTTTTGTGCCGTGGATCTGAAAGTCATGAACTTGAAAATCAGTCCTTTGTGAGCTCTGAATTGCGTTTCCTTCCCCATTTGCCTAACATCAATGACACCCGAAACAATGCCAGGAAGGGCTCTGGAGGGGCCCATGATGTTATCAGTGGCTGCAGGAGAACCAACTTGGGAGCCTGAACTGGGACCTGGCCAGAAAAGAAAGTACATTTCAAAGGACTGAGTTACCACTCTCATTTGTTATTTGAACCCAGCTCTGAAAGGTTTGATTCTGTACTGAAGCAATTTTTCACACCGAAACACTACAATTTCTGAATCTAAATGACTACTCTCCTCTCTAAAGTCTATACACTTATTCCATCGACGTTATCATCGTTCGCAAGGTATTTGGAATTTCTTCTTGCGATTGCCTCTGATTTGTGTCATCTAAGACTTTCTTTTGAATCTGAAATGACATTCCCAGGTCGGGCCACTCACCGTCTTTTACCCGATTTCACTCCGGATGACTTGGAACTGATTTCAAAAAAATGAAATCTGGGGCGCCTGGGTGGCGCAGTCGGTTAAGCGTCCGACTCTAGATCTCAGCTCAGGTCATGGTCTCACGGTTCATGAGTTCAAGCCCCGCATCCGGCTCTGTGCTGATGGTGCAGAGCCTGCTTGGGATTCTGTCTCTCAAAATCAATAAACTTTAAAAACTATTTGTAATTGAAAAAAATGAAATCTGCTGTAAAATGACACTGAGTTGTGACCCCTGAGGGTATGTAAGAGAATGTGCCCTGACACTGACATGTTACAGCAAGAGTCACTTCTCCCACAAGCATCGTGCCAGGACGATGCTTGTGGGAGAGAGGATGTTCATTCAGATAGAATTCACCCCATACTGTCATGTTTGTTTAAAGAGCAGGCTCCTTGCCTTCATCTGTAAAATAGGAATGAGGATTCCATCTCTAAAAGAACAATGATCTACAGGAAGAAAACGAAGGGCACTCTTGTAAGGTGACGGAAGTGATAACTGCTAACCTTACCGTGGAAGTCATTTTGCAATATACACACGTATCAGATCATCAGGTTGTACACCTTAAACCCACACGACGTTATGTGCCAATCATATCTCAGTAAGGCTGGAAACGACTAAAGAAGTGGAGAGTCACTTTGAGACGACAGATACCGATCCGCAGAGGTTAAATAAGAGGGAGAACGTGAAAAAGAGCAGAGCATCATTTGTTCACTCATTCATTCACTCAGTGCACATGTATTAGGCACGGACTCTAAGCAGGTGCTGCCCCGGGGGCTGAGGATTCGAATGGAGGGGATTCGGTTCTTGTTCTCTCAAAGTGGTCACGTACTGGATGGGGAGGGAGACACAGAGATCATTTCCATGCGATCTGAGGGCTTTCAAGGAAGTGTGCTCAGAGGAACTGTAAGCGCATATAAGAGGCTGAGCTGCATAGAGCCTGTCGTATGGGGGGAACATGCCCGAAAGAAGCAGGGTGGGAAAGTCCACCATATAAATATGAGCACCAGTTTGCTACGAGGGAAACCATGCTGTAACATCCTCATCCCGGTTTAAGATATCCCAGCACCCCCAGAAAGGCTACGTATAATTTATGCAACGCCTCATAGAGCGCGAAACATGGGAACCCCTGCAAGTAGCTGTTAATTTATAATGAACAAATCCTCAGTCGCCATTCTATTCCGTGTGTGACATTGTAAAGCATCTCAGGTCTTCACCAGCTTGGAAACAAAGAACACAGATAAAGAATGATCGCCGCGCCCTGTTGGGTTAGACTACTCCCTACCCAACCTCCCTTTCCCCGGTCCAGCTGCTCCAGTTTGTAATGTGGGGGAGAAGAGGAAGGGGGTGTTGTGCCGTCTGAAAGTGAGGCATTGTCTCTACCTTCTAATCATACTTCCTAGTGGGGAGCTACCAACGAGCCCCGTCTGGTTCCCAGCCTCTGCCCTCTCTTCCTCCTTCCAAAATAGCGCCCACTGTGTGGATCCTGGTCTCGAGTCAATCCCACGGCTGGCCCCGGCCGCCGTCCGTGAGATTCCACGTGAGTGTCACGGTTAGTCTGGCCCCCAGCTTGTTCTCGCCCTGGTACCTGAACCTCAGACTTATTCTCTGATCAAACCACCAACGCACCACACATTTAACAGATCACAGCTCCAAGATACCAGTATTATACCACCAATCGTACAAATAAACATATCAAGGCTCAGCAGAAATTGAGATATTGCCCAAGGCCCCGTGGTTAGACAGCTCTGATTTGAAGCTTTGGGATTTGAACCCAGGTCTGTCTAACTTCAAATGTCCTGTTTCATCTTGCCGCCCAGTGACTTACTCGGTGACTCCTGAATCACTGGTCCCACGTGCCTGGTCCCTATTTTTCTCATCTGTAAAAGGAAAGGGCCGGGGCGCCTGGGTGGCTCAGTCGGTTAAGCGTCCGACTTCAGCTCGGGTCACGATCTCGTGGTCCGCGAGTTCGAGCCCCGCGTCGGGCTCTGGGCTGATGGCTCGGAGCCTGGAGCCGGCTTCCGATTCTGTGTCTCCCTCTCTCTCTGCCCCTCCCCCATTCATGCTCTGTCTCTCTCTGTCCCCAAAATAAATAAACATTAAGAAAAAAAAAATTTAAAAAAAAAAGGAAAAGGCCATATCCACGTTTCTAAAATTATCGTCTCTGGGGACGCTCATGTCCACAAGCATGGGGCAAAAATGGGGCAGAGGATTCCTCAGTCAACTACATCTGAGAGCACGGATTTAAACAGAGACCAAGGTATTTATTGCAGGACTTCTGACAGCCTTTAAGATAATGATATGCTTTGGGAATCTTTGAGACAGGGGTACAGTCTTCTTTCCCTTATTTAACCACGGCACTCCGTCTTCTCTGGAACACTAGCGCCCCTCGGAACCAGTGTGGGAAACACTGTCCTGGGTGATACACAAGGCGCTTCTAGTTTCTACAACCACCGCCCCGGGGCTCCAAAGCCTCTGATCCTCCCCCTGACGCTACCCAGCCTCGAAGACCTCCAGGGAGGATGAATCCATAAGGTTTCTCCGTGGCCGACATTGAAGCCGCAGAGAAATTCTGTCGAGCCAATTAATGAAATCGTTAATTTTTTTGTTAGCCCAAAGCAGGCTACCTTCCCTCTTCCTCGGTGAGGACAGGAGCGAATCGGAAACCGCGGCTGCAAAGCGCTCTCATGCTTTCGCAGCTCCGTCTATTCCTGGTCATCTATTTCTCCCAGAGCACTTAGACGCGGATTCGTTTCCATCAACCCAAGGCTGCTATTTTGGGATTTGCTTTTGTAAGCCTAAATTGATTTAGTTCGCAGCGGACCTCGCTTCTTTGCATCCCTCTAAAAGGAGAGCTTCCCGTTTATCTGCATTTAGCCTCAGTGCAGTGCTGTCTGGACAGAAGAGGCTGGGCTTGCAAGGTTGCCGGAGGCCCTTCAAAGCCCAGGATGCTGTGATTCCCTAATTTCTCATCCATATTCTCATATCTTTTCAACTCCTTAGGAGAGCCATTGAACATTTTTAGTTTTTTTTTTTTTTTTTTAATTTTTTTTTTCAACGTTTATTTATTTTTGGGACAGAGAGAGACAGAGCATGAACGGGGGAGGGGCAGTGAGAGAGGGAGGCACAGAATCGGAAGCAGGCTCCAGGCTCTGAGCCATCAGCCCAGAGCCTGACGCGGGGCTCGAACTCACGGACAGCGAGATCGTGACCTGGCTGAAGTCGGACGCTTAACCGACTGCGCCACCCAGGCGCCCCCTTTTTTTTTTTTTTTAATTTTTTTTTTAATTTTTTTCCCCAACATTTATTTATTTTTGGGACAGAGAGAGACAGAGCATGAACGGGGGAGGGGCAGAGAGAGAGGGAGACACAGAATCGGAAGCCGGCTCCAGGCTCCGAGCCATCACCCCAGAGCCTGACGCGGGGCTCGAACTCACGGACCGCGAGATCGTGACCTGGCTGAAGTCGGACGCTTAACCGACTGAGCCACCCAGGTGCCCCTTTTTTTTAATTTTTTAATGTTTATTTTTGAGAGAGAGAGAGAGAGGGAGAGAGGGGCAGAGAAAGAGGGAGACACATAATCCGAAGCAGGCTCCAGGCTCGGAGCTGTCAGCACAGAGCTCGACGCGGGGCTCAAACCCATGAACCGTGGGATCATGACCTGAGCTGAAGTCGGATGCTTAACCAACGGAGCCACCCAGGCGCCCCGAAATTTTTTAATTTAAACAAAAGGATAGGAAGGAAGGGGAACAAAAGGGAAGAAGCAAGGAAACAGAAAATAAAGGAAAAAATTCCTATTTCCTTTCTATTGCTTAATGCTTCCTATCCCCTATTTATTTAAAAAAAAAAAAAAAAATCTGAGGTTGTTAGAGCCATGGTGGCTCTAGCAGCAAGACGGGAATCTCTGTTTTCCTGGGTAGGAGAGTAGATTCGATTCAAACTTGTCCCCAGTTTTCTACAAACTAATGGCTATGTCACCATAATTGCATCTGTTTCCCCAACTATAAAATGGGATAATAATCTCTCTAGCCTTTTCTTCCATCTTTACATTTCCCCAAAGATAAATTTGGTGCTGTAAAATCGCTTTGGACACTTCAGTGAAAGGAACTACAGAAACAAAAGACACAATTATAGAGCTGCTTGGTAAAACCCTGTTACATTCTGACTACGGTGAACTCAGACCAAAAATGTTATTGGATTTTGTTGCTCTGTTTAACCACCATATAATATATGACACATCCTGTTTCCCACTGAAAGAACCAGGGCTGCGTGGAGAAAGGGCTGATGTCAGACCTGGGGCATCCTGTCATGACAAGATGGCAAGGAAATTAACAAAGACCATGAGGGTTTTCCCAAAGGACCATGGGATAACCTAAATAAGCACCTGTTGTCCAAAAATGGGACCAGTGGAGCTTCAAAAAGAGTAATACCAAAGATGGTTGAGAATGTCAACATGAGGGGCGCCTGGGTGGCTCAGTGGGTTGAGTGTCTGACTTCGGCTCAGGTCATGATCTCACAGTCTGTGAGTTCGAGCCCCGCGTCGGGCTCTGTGCTGACAGCTCAGAGCCTGGAGCCTGCTTCCGATTCTGTGTCTCCCTCTCTCTCTGCTCCCCCCCCCCGCCCCGCTCATGCTCTGTCTCCGTCTCTGTCAAAAATAAAAATAAACATTAAAAAAATTTTTTTCAAAGAAAATGTCGGGGCGCCTGGGTGGCACAGTCGGTTAAGCGTCTGACTTCAGCCAGGTCACGATCTCGCGGTCCGTGAGTTCGAGCCCCGCGTCAGGCTCTGGGCTGATGGCTCAGAGCCTGGAGCCTGCTTCCGATTCTGTGTCTCCCTCTCTCTCTGCTCCTCCCCCGCTCATGCTCTGTCTCCATCTCTGTCAAAAATAAAATAAACATTTAAAAAAAAATTTTTTTAAAGAAAATGTCAACATGTTTTAATCTATTGGCTTATAAAATACTTTTAAAAACCTAATTAATAAGCAAAATGTTCATTTTCATAATTGCAGTGACAGTTTCATAGATGTACACGTTTATCAAAAGTCACCAAATTATACACCTTAAATATGTATAGTTCATGTCCATTATACCTCACTATTCATATTAATATATAAATAGATTAAATAATCAAATTGTTTGCTATTGTTTGCTAATGCTAAAAACGAACTCCTTATTTTGAATAATTGGTAAAGAGAATCGAGCATTTTTTTCTTTCCAACCCAAACTGTACTTAAAATAACCAAACAGTAGGGGCGCCTGGGTGGCGCAGTCGGTTAAGCGTCCGACTTCAGCCAGGTCACGATCTCGCGGTCTGGGAGTTCGAGCCCCGCGTCAGGCTCTGGGCTGATGGCTCAGAGCCTGGAGCCTGTTTCTGATTCTGTGTCTCCCTCTCTCTGTGCCCCTCCCCCGTTCATGCTCTGTCTCTCTCTGTCCCAAAAATAAATAAATAAACGTTGAAAAAAAAAATTTAAAAAAAAAATAACCAAACAGTAGATGAGGATTCTCTTTATTGATATATCCCCATTAATACATAATGAAGGAACCCCTAATAAATTAATGACTGTAGGCATAGATCGACATCTGTAAACATCACAGAAAGAAAGGCAATCAGACATTATCTGCTTCCTGATGGGAGAAAACACTACCACCTATGAAGCTGTCTTACCAAAAAAACCTTAAAATTCTGATCAAGCCTCTAGGTCCAACAGCCAGGTTGCAGGAAACAAGAGGAAAGACCATGTGTAAATGTTAACACGAATGTATGGTCAGAAAAATCCAGACGGTCAGAACTCTGAAGAGCAAAACCTGATTTCTTCACCAAGTAAATTACAAAAGAGAGGGAAGAGCTTGCAGGTTTAAAAGAAACATGAAAGATATTAACCAACTCAATACGTGAGCCATATTTAGATCTTGATTCGCGACCACAAACTTTTATTTATTTATTTATTTTTTAATTTTTTTAACGTTTATTTATTTTTGAGACAGAGAGAGACACAGCATGAACGGTAGAGGGGCAGAGAGAGAGGGAGACACAGAATCGGAAGCAGGCTCCAGGCTCTGAGCCATCAGCCCAGAGCCCGACTCGGGGCTCCAACCCGCAGACCGCGAGATCGTGACCTGAGTCGAAGTCAGACGCTTAACCGACTGAGCCACCCAGGCGCCCCGCGACCACAAAATTTTAAAATGCATATATAACAGCTGGAAACTAAAAACATACTGAATACTTGATATTGGGATTTTATTGTCTACTGTCTGTGATGTGATACTGTTACACGGTTGTGTGTGTGTGTGACAGTTCTTATCTTTTGGAGATACTGAAATATTTATGGACGAAAATGTATGATACCTGACTTTTGCATCTAAGTAACCCAAGAGGGTGGAAATGGGTAAAACAAGATTGGCCATGACCTCATAGCTGAATGGTAGGTACACAGATGCTCATTATACTCTTCTGTGTGTTTAAAATATTCCATAATGAGGGGCGCCTGGGTGGCTCAGTCAGTTAAGCAACCGACTTTGGCTCAGATCATGATCTCCCGGTTGGTGAGTTTGAGCCCCACATCGGGCCCTGTGCTGATGGCTCAAAGCCTGGAGCCTGCTTCAGGTTCTGTGTCTCCCTTTCTCTCTCTCTCTGCCCCTCCCCTGCATTCTCTCTCTCTCTCAAAAAATAAATAAACATTAAAATATTCCATAATGAAAAGTGTTTCTGAAAATAATAATCTATGCATTTTCTTGGCAAGTTAGCTAACTCTCCATCAGAGAGTTACCCGGCAGAAAAATGGATCCAGTAACATCAAACCCTTGGAGGTATTCCTGTCAATTAATACTTAGAAAATGCTTTGAGGTTTGAAGATGAAAGATCCCATGGAATTGTAAGGTGTTATTACTATATTAGGATGGAATAAATTACACAGTAGATTTGAAGATCCAAATATGATCACCTCCTAATTCGAGATTTGGGTCACGTGGACCATAAGCTTCCTGAGAAATGCCCAAAAAGGGTCAATGGTCAGAGACTGATTCGAATGGAATTCTTTCCATACAAGACACCCCCTTAAGACAGAGCAATGGCAGAGTAAGGCAAAATTACTAAGAAAATTAAGTTTGCCTCCCTTTCCCCCCAAACTTCCTCTTCAAGAACATCGTCTCTGCCTTTCCTATTCCCTCCTCCGGCTCCTAATTAATTCATGCTAGACCTCAACACCCAAAATTGCCCTGCCAATCAAGACTTGCTCATTCATTCGTTTGACCAAAAAACACCTATCGAGTATCTACTCTGTGCTAGGAATACGGATATAAATAAAGCTCATCCTGGAGGACTTCATAACATCCATCTGCTGATATTGGGGCAGCATGACATCTAAATAAATCATTACAGTGCACCTACTTGAGATATGGATAAAGTGGGAGCAGAACAGAAGGAATTACTCTTCGCAGGAGGGTCTGGTGAAGTGTCACCAAGGCAGTGACATTTAACCTGCCTTGTTAAATAAGAGCTCAGAAGCAGGGTCAGGGAGAAAGGCATTCAAAGTGTATTAGTCAGGGTTCTCCAGAGAAAGAGCCAGTAGGATATCTAGAGACCTAGGGAAGAGGAGATTTCCTGTGGAAATTGGCTCATGCAGTGAGGCCAAGAAGTCCCATGATCTGCCATATGCAATCTGGAGGACTATGGAAGCTGGTGGCATCGCTAAGTCTGAGTCCAAAGTCCAAGAACCAAGCCAGGAGAAGAGGGAGGTCCCAGGTGGAGCAGAAAGAGTGAATTTGCCCTTGTTCACCTTTTTGTTCTGTTTGATGGGCCCTCAACAGATTGGATGAGGCCCACCCCCACTGGGGAAAGCTATCTGGTTGACTCAGTCTACCAATGCCAACGCTATTCTCTTCCTGAAACACCCTCACAGACACACCCAGAAACCAGCTACCTTGGCATCCCTTAGCCCAGTCAAGTCGACACATAAAATTAACCATCACACAAGGCAACGAGCATCATGTAATCAAAATCACGGGCGAGCCTAGGGATAACTTACCTGTGGATGGAGGGGACGCGTTTGGAAAGGTGGATGGAGCCAGGTCTTGAGGAGCCCCGTGCACTGCGCTGGGGACCTTGAACTTTATCTGGGGGCCCCAAGATGCTTTCTGAGGAAACGATGCCTCATTCAGATCTGCATTAGGACTGTACATCTCCTTGCTGCTCTCTGGTCCACGTGAGACTATAAGTTACTGGCCCAGGCTTGTTCGATCTTGTAACCCTTAGTTCCCAGGACAGACTTAGACCTTTTGCAAGGGTCAAACTTAAAGGCAGTAATTTCCTTTCCTTTTTTTTTTTTAACGACACAATGGCTATACACAATGCTTTGGAAAGGAGCTTGAGGGGGAAAAAAATAAAAGAGGACTCTATGCCTCAAAATAAGTGTAGCCTGGCAGTGAGTTCACGCGACCTTCATTCTCACTTCAGAACTCTGGGCTATCCCTCCTCGTGAGTGTCCCTTGGGAGAAACTGAAAAGGGACTTACAGGTCAGAGGCCACACCCCGGGCCAAAGTATCACGATTCCGGTGCAAGGGAGAGGAGAGAAATGCAGGCCCCGTGTCCCCTGAAAGGAAGGCAAATGGAGTCTGCCTTGAAGGAGGAAGAGGCTGGGTCGTTATGGGGGTTGGGCCAGCGGGAGAGAATAACTGGAGTAGCACAGAGCAGTATTTCCCCGGGGAGCTTCCTTGCCAGTTCATGGGCACTTGGTCTAAGTCAGTGAGCAAGGGGGCTGTATGTCTGAAAGATCGAGACTACCTCTGGGAATTTGGAAAGAGCCCTAAACTCTCAGAGAGCTCAGGGACCAGAGGACAGCAGGGACTCAGAGGGATACGGCTTTGCAGCAGGCCTCTGGATAAGAAGCAGTTTCTAGGGGCCAGGTGGCGGACAGAGAGCTGGTGAAGACTCAGCAGAAGTAGCTGGCAGTTCTCCAACCTGGGGACAGGATTTCCTGCCTCTGAACCACAGCCTCCTGGATGGCCCCGGCGCCGGTCGCTGCCTGGACCGTGGATCACGTGAATGCCGACTCAGAGCGCATTGGATTATTAACACGTTTCAGTCCTCCGCGAGTGAGGTGGTCTTAACTCACTCTTTCTCCAGCAGACTGTTCTGACTCTGGATTCGTTCCCACTGTCCAACCGCAGCATTTGAAGCTGCTTTAGAGCTAACACAGTCCTAGTAAAGCCATACACGTGGCAAGTTGGGCTTTTCCAGAATCATTGACTGAGGTCTTTTGACATAACCTGATTCCCATTTTCTGCCCCTTGTACCCTCCTTCAATGGCATGTCGAGCGTGTGTGTAACCTTGTTACTTTACTAGTAATTCCCAGCCACGGATAACTCATCCTTTCTATTGTTCCAACAGCAGCCTGTCATCTTACTACGACCGTAGCTCAGTGACCAGCTGCTGGCGTAAACACTGCTTGTGTGTGACCAGCTTGGACATTTTCACCGACTAAATCGATTTGTGGTCCAATTAGTCTAAACTCCAATCAGTGATGCACAATGGAGCGCGATCATCACTTAGAAGTTAAGGTCATGGTGCCCAAAGTGTACATCTTACATTACAGCTAATAGTTTTTCTTTTTGTTTGTTAATTCTGTTGTTAGGGGCACCGGGGTGGCTCAGTCGGTTGAGGGTCTGCCTTGATTTTGGCTCAGGTCATGATCTGAAGGTCGTGGGATCAAGGCTCAGTGCTGCGTGTGGAGCCTGCTTGGAATTCTCCCTCTCCCTCTCCATCTGCCTCTCCCTCTCTCTCTCTCTCTCTCTCTCTCAAAATAAAAAATAAAAAAATTCTGCTATTCATATATTGGAGTATTGTATTTGTGTTTCGTAAACATTTAATGAGATTAAGTCCAAAAAAATGGGATGGGAATTGAACAAAAACCTTATGCTTATAAGCAGATGTTCTTGCTTCTTTCCTGGGTTTGGTCTATGCTAGAAACACATGTGGCTCAAGGATTTGAAATTCAGTTTTTAGGTCGCCTTAGTGCACAGCAACCTTCGAAAGCATCCTTCAAGTAAAACCTGGGCAAAAAGGGACACACGACTCTGTGTACATGGGGGTGGGGGCAGAGAGTTGAGACAATCCTCCAAAATAAAAGAGTTCTGGCTCAGAGCATCATGTATTAGTTTTCTCTTCATCAATAACAAATTACCCCAACGTTTGATGACTTCAATCGACAATAAGCGTTGCTGTCCTGTGTATCGTCTCTCTGTTTCCGTGGGTCAAACACTCAGGAGCACCTTAGGTGGCCGTCTCCGGCTCACGGCTCACGGGTCTCTCCTGAGGTTATAGTCAAGGTGACAGGCGGGCCTGCAGTCACGGAAGGCTCGACCGGCGCTGAAGGATCACACTTCACGGTTGGCAAGTCGGTGCCGGCTGGTGGCAGATGTCAACTCCTTGCCACAGGGACCTCTCCGGAGGGCTGCCGGTGTCCTCTCAACGTGACTACCGGTTCCCCCAGAGGGAATGATCCGAGAAAGAACCACGTGGAAGTCACACTGTCTTATTCTTACCTGGCCTCAGGGGTCACATACCATCATTTCTGTGATACCCTTATTGATTCACAGGCTGACTATTCAGTATGGGACAGGCTGGAATACTAGGTGCCACGAATCACTGGGGGCCTTCTCCACCAGGAGAAGTCTGGCCACCATAGTAACCCAGCCAGATGCTGGCCCCTCAGTATTTCCAAGTCTTCTACATTGGTCGAGCTTCCTTGCCCTTCAAAACAAAATTAAAAATCCTCTTGGGGGCACCTGGGTGGCGCAGTCCGTTAAGCATCCGACTCTTGATTTCAGCTGGGGTCACGATCTCACGGTTCATGGGATGGAGCCCCGCACTGGGCTCTGTCCTCCGGAGGCTCAAGCGCTGTCATTCTCTCTCTCTCTCCTTCCAACAATAGACAAACTGTATTTTTTAAATCCTCTCAAACATGCATCCCAATTGCAGTGGGAAAACTAATGACTACCCCAACCTCTGCATCTAGTCCCAAAGCCCCGGGGCGCTATGCTGGACACTGAGATGTTCAGCCCAGATGCCCTTTGAGCAAGGAGCTGTTCTCACAGCTGCTGTGTGGCCACCTCCAGCCCTCACCTCCTCCGGGCTGTGTCTCGGCTGCACCTCGCCCAAGGCCACACCTTCTGGGGCAGCCCACGTCCGGTGACCGATGGAAGAGGGCATAGGAAGGTCCAGCCACTCAGCCCAACTGGGAACAACCCTGGCAGGCCACCGCAGGCCCAGACTGCCACTGGGTCCCCTAAAGTCCAGGTCAGCTTCTGCCTCCCCTCGTCCTGACCCCACCGGCCTCCGTAACACACATCCTGGATTCCACACCTGAGCAGCGGCCTCCTGGAAAACCCAAACTGGAAATATCCTTTCCCCTCAGAGCTCTTCCAGAGCATTCTCCCTCCTCAAACCAAACAGAGTTCTGTTCATGTCTTCGGTGGAGCCGATTAACTGACTCTGATTCATTCCTGGCCCTGGCCACACAGGTTCTATTTTGTCACAACCGGTCTGGTCCATCAAGTTCCTCATTAAATGAACTGTTCTCTCCCTTAGAAATTCCAAGCTCAGATATTAAAGCATTGATTTTTTTTTTTTTTCCTTCACTCAAGGAAAAGGAAAGGGAAATAGAGGCATGTCTCCACTTAACTCCCAGGCCTCCCCACCCTGCCTCAAAACCAGCCTGGCTCTAACCTTGGCTCCCACTACTCCCATTACCGACTGCCCCTGACATCTTGGCCGGGCAGGCCACTTTTCCATCTCGCTCCCCACGCACCTGTTTGCCAGCCCACCCCCATTCCCACCCTGTCACCCGTTCCTCTCCCTCTGCCTCCTTCCCCCCACGTCCCCGCAGCTGGCTGGCCACTCTCCCTCCCTGCAGACAGAGCTCTGCCCACTCCAGAGCCCATTCCTACTAGGCCAGAAAGGGAAGAATAATGAAAAACAAAAAAAAAGGACTTTAAGGCTGCAGCCCCTGAGCATGAAGCATCCTTCCAATGAGGGGTTTGTGGTATGCACGGCTTAGGAAGGCCCAGCTCACCCCTTCCAGTCTGGTTTTCTCGCCACGCCTGAGTTCTTAGGGTCAAGCGGTGCTCCCCACCTTCATTTCCAGTTCCTGCGTAAGCCCCCGGCCCTATCAGACCGGGGCGTGCATGCCTTGCCTCTTCCAGACCCTCAGTCTGGGTGTGGACTCTCGCTGTGCCTCCTGGAGGGAGACAAGTTAGATTCACCTGCACTGCCCGCCTGCTTAATTGTTGGGTGCGGGCTCCTCCCTGGATCCCCCATGGCAGTGACCTATGCAACAGCTTGCTTTGGACCTCCTGGGCCCACTCCTAATCCACATTGCAGACTGCTGTCCCCGGGCCCATGTCTCCAGGCCCCTTAGCCACCCAGCACCCAGCCCTCCAACGGAGGCTTCCAAGAAAGAATCACAAGTGAAGATTGTTTCCTCCTCTTGTGCGCTGCTGGTGGAAAGCACATAATTATATCCTTCCTTTATTTGCTCCCTGCCTTGTGTGGGTCACGTCTCACCAGCTAATTTGTAAACTCATTAAGCGCAGAGACTGAGTCTACAACGTCGTGTTCCCATCAGGCTGACTCATTCATTAATTCATCAGATATTTCAGTGACTACTCTGTCCCAGACACTGGTGTTCAAGACACCGAGGCACGGGATGCAAGGCTGCAAAAGTAAACAGGATCCCCGCCCTCATGGTGGGAAAACAGACAATCAAATAATCACACCCATCGATGTAAAATGACACCAGAGAGCTACCGCTGAAATCACGACGGTGGCAGTTCCTAAAAAAGTTGACAACAGAATTGCCATACGATCTAGCAATTGCACTTGTGGGTATATAGTCAGAAGAACTGAAAACAGAGTCTCAAAAAGATGTCTGGACACCCACGTTTATAGCATTATTCACAAGAGCCAAAAGACGGAAGCAACCCCAGTGCCCGTCAAAGGATGAACGGATAAACAACATGAAGTCTATCCATACAATGGAATATTATTCAGCCTTAAAAAGGAAGGAAATTCTGACCTGTGCTCAACATGAATGAATGTGGAGGATATTATGTTAAGTGAAATCAGCCCATCGCAAAAGGACAAATACTGCATGATTCCATTTATATGAGGTACTTAAGGGTAATAAACTCATAGAGATAGAAAGTAGAATGGAGGTTACCAGGGTCCCGGGGGTCGGGTGGGTGGTGGGGCGGGGGAAATGGAGAGTTAGTGTTTAATGGGGACAGTTTCAATTTGGGACAATGAAAATGGTTCTGGAGATGGAGGGAGGTGATGATCAGACAACATTGTGAACATATTTAGTGCCACAGAGAAGTACACTTAAAAATGGTTAAGATGATAAACTTTATGTGTATTTTAGCATAGTTAAAAATCATTTTTAGGGGCGCCTGGGTGGCTCAGTCGGTGAAGCGTCCGACTTTGGCTCAGGTCATGATCTCACAGTTCATGGGTTCAAGCCCCGCGTCGGGCTCTGTGCTGAGAGCTCGGAGCCTGGAGCCTGCTTCGGATTCTGTGTCTCCTTCTCTCTCTGCCCCTCCCCTGCTTGTGCTCTGTCTCTCTCTGTCTCAAAAATAAATAAAACATTAAAAAAATGTTTTAATAAATGAAATGAAATGAAATGAAATGAAATGAAATGAAATGAAATAATAAAATAAAATAAAAATAATTTTTAAAATAACAAAGGTGCCTGGGTGGCTCAGTCGGTTGACTGACCTCAGTCGGCTCAGGTCACGACCCCAGGGTCATGGGACCGAGCCCTGCGTCGGACTCCGTGCGGAGCGTGGAGCCTGCTTAGGATTCTTTCCTTCCCTCTGGCCCGTCCCCATGTGGGCACGCCCTCCGTGTCTCTCTCTCTCTCTCTCTCTCAAATAAAATAAATAAATAAATAATGAAAATAAACAAAGAAAATGCAATAAACAAAAATGTTACACCCGTTGGGGCGCCTGGGTGGCTCAGTCGGTTGGGCGTCTGACTTCGGCTCAGGTCACGATCTCACGGTCCGTGAGTTCGAGCCCCGCGTCGGGCTCTGGGCTGATGGCTCAGAGCCTGGAGCCTGCTTCCGATTCTGTGTCTCCCTCTCTCTCTGCCCCTCCCCCGTTCATGCTCTGTCTCTCTCTGTCTCAAAAATAAATAAAACGTTAAAAAAAAAAAAAAGTTACACCCGAGACAAGAGCTTTAAGAGCAAGGCAAGGCTGCCCAGCGGACGTGATGGCCAAGTTCTGAAGGGTGAGGGGGGGGTATCGGGGTCAGTGGTGCCTCCGCCCTCGCCCACCACTGAGGCTCTCAGACTGCATAGAACTTCAGGCTCGATCGGCAACCCTCTTCACGCAGATTTAAGAACGACATACAGAAGTAGGTAGAGGAGGCTTCGACTACAATATCCTATGGTCGTGTCCAATGACACATGGGTTACCCTTCGGGCTTCGTGCTACTTTGTTTTCCAAGGACTAAACCAGTGACTCTCAGGCGTCAACATATACGAGATTTATCAGAGGGGCTTGTTAAAGGCAGACTCCTACACCCCAACCCCCGCCACATTTGGGGGGGGGCGGTTGGCATAGGGCCCAGTCATGCGTACTTTACGTGATTTAAAATACACGTAGCCCACCCGCCTCAAGTCACTCTAGAGACCCCCTGGAGACCACACTTTTGTGAGACACTGGATCTGTGTTCGTTTTGTGAGCCTCCAACTCCCGGATGAGACCATCATTACTAGTAATTTGCCAGTCAATGGTTAGGAACTGAAAACAATTTATTTCCGAACGGCCTCACCACCCAAAGAAAATAAACAGTGCAAAAAAACCCGCATACTCACGTAGGGCCCATATTTCAAGCTCTTGTACCGACTCTACAACTCTCTGGGAAGCAAGGAAACATAGTTCAAGGCCGGTTCTATAAATAGACGAATGGAGGCAGGCACGGGCAGCGATAGAAAAAGAGGAGAGCTCATCACGACAGGCGGCTCTCAGCCACCTTTCTACGTAGCAGGTCAGGTCCAGCCGGCCGGTTGCGTGGGGCCTAGTCCCTAGAAGCAAGTCTGTCGAAACCGCTTACTTAGAGGCATGTGCAGCTAATGTCGACCAGCTCATTAGCAAGCCATTAAAATGTGTCCCCAGCAATGATTATTAGGTCAGAGCTGGGGTATTTAGCACTCCATCAACCTGAAACCATGATCTTCCGATACTAGATACTACCGTGCAGTGGGGATCCTGGTCGCCCTGTACGGCTCATAAGGGAGAAACCCTGCTCAGTCACTACGGGGCGACTCCCCTGTTCTATACAGTTATGCCATGAGCTAAACTTTACTGAATCTTATTTCCTTGAAAAGTGGTAACACGTATATAGTGACGAGGTATTAATCAAGAGCACATTCATTTTCTAAACCTGCATACGCCATTCCCCCAGCATGGCGGGTTGTGGTCCACTTGTCCCTCTTTGTTACTGAATGACATTATTCATGTCACGGGCTCCAGGTGGGGTTGGATACAAGGCGGAAAGGACACTCCTGCAGAGTTTGGGGAAAAAAGTTTCCGTGAATAAGCAGAGGCCGTTTCTTTGTTATATCTAGATCTCATTCACCTTTGCAGAATACCTGTTGGCCAGACTTATTTAATTTCTGCTCTCTCTCAAGACTTTCTAAGAAAGCACCCATTGGCTTGACCATCCCATTTTAATACTCCACCTTTCTTCCCATCTCATTGGTTTGCATCTTCTTTCCCTGTTGAGTGGGTAAGTGACCTAAGGAGGAGTCGGGAGGAAACTCTAGGCCTCCTGATGCTTTCTACTGCTTGATTCCACCTGGGAAAGTCTCCTTATCCCTGAGGAGCTTACAACTTTTTGAAAATTTTATAGGACGAGGCAGGAAGGTGGCCTGGAGAACATGTCCAGTAGCTCCTGGGTTTGATAGACATGTGTTTGAATCTCAGTCATTCCCGCTGATACGCTTCTATCCACAAATAACAGAAACCCTATCCAGAAGGAGCTGGCGTAGGGTGCATGTGGGTGGCTGATTGATTCAGTGGCTCAAGGTTCTTTCCATCTTTCTGCCCTGCCTCACTCCAGGCATTATACCGGACACAATGGCCAACAGAAAAAGACCATTAATTTCTTTGAAGGCGGCCTCTTTATTTTGTAAAATAGTCCTATCCTCTCTACGTACTTTATGGACCGGTAAGAATTAAGCAAGATAAAACATGTCCAAGCCCTAGGCAGAGCACATGGCCTATGTTGGCGCTTATATACCTTAAGACTCAGTGAGGTCTCATCCGAGTCTCCTAAGGAATATAATTTAAGGGAGTGAGGGTGCGGGCCCTGGATTGTAAATCTACACACATTTAAAAACTGGCACCACTGCTTACTAGCTAAGTGGACTTGGATCCATTTGCAAAATATTCCTAAGCCTGTGTCCTCATCTATAGCATAAACAATTCTAGTATCTAGCAATAAAGAGAATATGGAGAAAGTTAAATAAAATGATGCACGTGAAACACACAGCATTGAGCCGGGTACCCTACGGGTGTTCAATAAATACGAACCATTTTTGTATTATGCTGATCAGTGGGGGAGCAAAGAGGACTATAGCTTGGTGAGGTAGGGCGTTCCTGGGTCCCAAACATGCATTTGGGGAAGGGGGTCTTACTAGCATACGGAAGGGCAGGGACTCTGTCCCGGGAAGGACACAAGGTTAGCTCGCTAGGGTTGGTAAAGCGAGACCTGCTTTTTACCGGGTCTGGGGTGGCCCGGGGAAAGATTAAGCTTTTGTCATGGTAATGATGGGGAGGCCTCGGCGGGAATCCCTTTCCACCCCCAGCTGAGGCCAGTCTCCGCGGGAGGAAAGGGCCAGGCGGCGAGGTTGACTTGCCTCCCGAGCTCCGTAGGTGGCAGTGTGCGTGCAGCGTTGAAGGCGGGAGGCAGGCGTGGCCATCCCGGAGCCTCGCCCAGACCCCCAGCCCGGGTCCACACCAGGCACCCGGGAAATAGCATCCCCTGCGCCCCCCACCCTCACCCCCGCCAGGATCCAGAGAGCCCTCCGGCCACCCACCCGCCGGCGTCCCCCTCGCTTCCCAGTCCACCTGCTGGGCTGGAAACAAACCAGGACCGCCCAGAGGCACCTTTGCAATGAAAAATACAGCCTGAGAAAAGCCTCCGCTGAGTCTGCAAACCCCACTACCTACCCTTTGCTTTCAAGATGGATTTTTAAACTCGTTTTTCCTTTAACTGATTCCCTGGTCAGCCTTGGGGGCTGAGAAAACCATTCTACCAGGGAGAGGCTGAAAGGAAGGATTACATGGCTCTAAGAACTCAAAGTCAGGCTCATTCTTGCTCAGCTTGTCATTCACACTGAAGTAAATGTTTTGCTCACCCCACCCCTTCCCCCAACAAGATGATTTTAGGCTTACAGGATGATTTATCCCTCTGGGCGCTCCACAGATTATTTCCTTCTGGCACCCCCTGAAAAGCAGTTGTTTCAGAGGCTAAGGGTACCAGCTGCCTGGAACACATATTAACAAATCCTGTGAAGGAGGAAGACATCAGTCCTACAAAACCAAGGCAGGTGGCTACGGTCTTGGGAAAAGACAACGAAGTCCTGGGTTCAAATTCCCTCTCTTGTCCACCAGAGTGAGTTTATGCAGCTCTTTTGAGCCCCAACCTATGAAATCTACCTCGAGAATAGCACAACAAAATTGGCAGTGCTGTGCTCAGCCATTTGGAGTTGAGCCAAAGAAAGAAATCATGAATGTGGATATACTGTATTTAAAACCTTGTTTTTCGCATCATTGATTATTCGCATTAATTTTTATTTTTAAAACACAGTACTGAAATCTTACTTATCTTGGGGTGCCTGGGTGGCTCAGCTGGTTGAGCGTCTGACTTCAGGTCATGATCTTGTGGTTCATGAGTTCAAGCCCCACGTTGGGCTCTGAGCTGACAGTGCGGAGCCTGCTGGGGATTCTCTTTCTCCCTCTCTCTCTCTCTCTCTGCGCCTCCCCCCCACCCCGATTTCTCTCTCCCCCAAATAAATAAACATTTGGGGGGGACTCTAACCTTACTTATCTTGATTTCTGAGCTGAGTGGGGTGTTTTGGCGGCCTCTCAAATTTTGCAAAAAAAGGCATCTCACCACCTCACCCTGGTCAAAACCCTGATGGTTAGGTCAAGTAATATATATGAACATAGCAAGCACCCTCTAGACTTTTCATGATGTTTGCTGACCGACTGCATAGAGGATTCTGAGCTGAGTTTGGGGGCTGGAGGCCATGGGAACAAGTTGTCTGTGGCGAACCCTGCCTTGAAAATTTCACACAGTGTCTCGTTTAAAACCCACAACTTAGCTCAGCGTTAATATCTGCATCCTCAGACAAAAACCCAAGACTACAAAAGAGAGCATTCGTAGGAAAGTGACGCTCCCCGTTCTCCCTGGCCCAGTAACGATGATGCTTCTGCTCTGAGTCATCCGAATTCTTTCTCCTGCTGCCCCTTTTCTGCACACCCACTTGTGTGTGATATAGCAGGCAGGCCCCCGGCAGGCAGGCAGGCAGGTGGGCAGATCGAGGCAGACAGCACAGCATGTTCCTCTGGGCGGGGCCCTGGGGCAGCCAGAGAACCCCTCTCCTGGGTTCTCACCAAGGGGTGGGAGGTGGAGAGACGATTCCCAGAGCTCACTGGGCCTCGTGCAAGCATCTCTGGGATGCACAGACTTTCAAACTGTGGGCACCTACTGGCCTTGGGGGTAGCTGGGAAGGGTGGGAAGAAGAGACCAGGGAAACACGGATTCTCCGTGTAACGTATGCACTCAAGTTCCTTGCCTTTGTTTCCTTTCTGGAAAATAAAATACTATTATTAAGGCTCCAGGAGTTTTTTTTTTTTTAAACTCTGGTGTTGGGGCACCCCGGTGGCTCAGTCAGTTGACCGGTTGACTTCGGCGCA
This sequence comes from Prionailurus viverrinus, assembly GCF_022837055.1. Lineage (NCBI taxonomy): Eukaryota > Metazoa > Chordata > Mammalia > Carnivora > Felidae > Prionailurus > Prionailurus viverrinus. The sequence continues at coordinate 31,938,622 of NC_062564.1, read as the reverse complement.
GGTCACGATCTCGCGGTTTGTGAGTTCGAGCCCCGCGTCGGACTCACTGCTATTAGACTGTTAGCGCAGAGCCTGCGTCGGATCCTCTGTCTCCCTCTCTCTGCCTCTCCGCCGTTTGCGCTCTCCCCAACATAAATGAATATTAAGAAAATAAAAATTAAAAAACCAAAACTCTGGCACTGTGGCCCACCTTGAAAAAAAAATACTTAGCGTTCAGGGGTTTAAGAAATATAACCCCTCAATACATCTTATGAAGAAGCTGCCTCTGCCGAAGAGTTGGTCTTAAAGCAGAACGAAACAAAGTGGAATGGATGGCGTGCTTGCTTCCAGAGCTTCCACTGGCTTCGACCCCTGGGTGGGTAAGAACCTATTTAAAGCAATTTCCAGGTCAACCCCTCTTGCCTCTTCCTTCCATTCTTGACCCTTTATTCTCTACTCCTCGTCTCAGGGAAAAGGAAACAAATTATCGAGTCCTTGCCCTTTGCTAGGCGGGTTGTTAGGGGTTTCCCATGCATTATCTAATTGAATGTCAAAATGGCGCTGGGAAGTAGACACTCTTATTGAAATTTTAAGGATGTAGGCGCCACCCAGGTTCACCCAGAATCCAATGGCTACAACCGGGTTTGGCCTGGCCTTCTGACTCCAACACTTCCCAACCTCACCCCAACCACCGTCTTGACTTCTTTCTTTGTTTCTTTTTTTAATGTTTATTTGTTTTTGAGAGAAAGACAGAGCGTGAGCCGGGAAGGGTGAGGGAGAGGGAGACACAGAGTCCGAAGCAGGCTCCAGGCTCCGAGCTGTCAGCACAGAGCCCGACGCGGGGCTCGAACTCACGAGCTGTGAGATCATGACCTGAGCCAAAGTCGGACGCTTAAGCAACTGAGCCACCCAGGCGCCCCCACCATCTTGACTTCTGACTTCACTTCTGCCATAGCCAACAATTAGATTGGTAGATGATGGGTGTCTTCCAAAATGCTTTTACCCAGAGTTTGCCACATCCGGCTGTTTGTTATTTTATTAATCTTCAGCTTATTACGTGAAAGGTAAGGGGTAGACATGAGTGCTCTGTGCTCAGGATGAGAGAACAGAAGTATCTTGGGAGAAGAGGACTTTGTGTAAATAATACGTACAAAAGGGCGGGTCCAAATCTCAACCGAATTTCGTTCTTCACCCAGGAGACGCCAGCATGCGGAGTGGTTCCCCGTTCTTAGAGCTGCCTTTGGCTCTAAGGTTCTGCCTTTGGCTCTTTGGTTCTGCCTTTGGCACGGAACATCCCAGGGCCAAGTGCGCAAAGCCCAGTGCCCACTTTGAGGACAGCAACCATTTGCATGGCAGAGGGCAGTTTTAACCTGAGCTCTGTGCACATAGGTGGGGAGAGACTGACACAGAGAGAAGAGGAAACCACATGGGAGAGAAAGAATACGCGTGTGCACGTGGAAGAATGGTATATCGTTTCGTCTTTCCTTCTGGCCTAGAGTGAAAAACCTCAGCATATAATGTCCGGTTCCCCCAACTGCAGATGTTAGGACATTAACGATGGTCTGTGCGGAGGGTGGCAGAAACACAGAAGGGAAGAACAGCTCTGTGTCCTCTCCAGAATGGAGGAGGTAAGAGAGATTGCAATTTGCCTACCTTACCTCCGGCCTCCTTTTCGTCCTTTGAATTTCTTCCTGGAATGTTCTTCCTTTAGAATTCCAGGTTTGGGCTGAGCACAATTACTGCCCAGCTAAAAGACTTCATTCTCCAGCCTTTCTTGCAGAAGTCTGGCCCTGTGCCTCATTTCTCACCGAAGAGATGAAAGAAATACTGTGTGGGACTTAGGAAAGGCTTTTTTAAAGGGCAAGAATGCTCTTTTCTTCTCCCCACGTTTCCATCTTGCTGAGTGGAACAGAGATGTGATGGCGGGGGCATTAGCAGCCACTGTGGACCAGGAGACCACCCTAGGGGTGGAACTGGAGGGGACATGGGTCTTTGATGGAAGTCCTGGAATGCCTAACTCTAGTCTTTTACACGAAAAAGAAATGTAAGTTTATCTTATCTAAGACTAAACTGGGAAAGGGAGGATGTGTGGGGAGGACTGTTTCTACATTATGCAGATCAACCTAATTCTTTTTGGTTTTTAAATATTTTTTTATGTTTATTTTTACTTTTGAGAGAGAGAGAGAGAGAGAGAGACGGAGCACGAGTGGGGCAGGGGCAGAGAGAGGGAGACACAGAATCCAAAGCAGGCTCCAGGCTCCCAGCTGTCACCACAGAGCCCGACGCGGGGCCCAAGCCCACAAACGGTGAGATCATGACCTGCGCCGAAGTCGGATGCTCAACCGACTGAGCCACCCAGGCGCCCCCAGGTTAACCTAATTCTAACTGATAGAGAATTTTTGTTGAAACAGCATAATCCTAGTTTGCTGGGAACTTTCTTTCCTCCACGTATAGGAAATAATCGGTCATCACTGGCCCTGGTGGGGAGGGCTAATGACATGAACATATGCCAAGCTTTTGTGTGTTGGCCCTCCTTTGAACTTTAGGCCAACCTTTATGTAATAGGTGTTACTGTCCTCAGTTTATACCTGTATCAACTAAAATGCAAAGATAGGCCAACTGGCCCTTGGCCAACCAGCCAGGAATTATCTGGGACACTGCTCAATAAATATCTGTTGAATGAATGACTGAAAGTCCAAGTTTTGTTCACTAGCTTGCAGAGCATAGATGGGGGGGGGGGGAAGCTATTGTGTGACATCCCCATTCTTAAATGTCTTTGATATAAATGAGTACAAATGGTCATGGTGCTTCCCTAGAGCCAAAATTGGATGAGAACATTTATCTACTTCTGGCCTCCACACAAACATCTTTATCAATCATTCCCCCGGCCCACCTTCTAGGTGGCGTTGCTGCCTCTCAGGCTCTTCCTGTGCTTGCCCGTGAGCCAACCATGGTACCAGGCACCATGAGAAAGCATAAGGCACATCCCTTGCCCTCACTGTGGCTAACAAGAGTGCAGCCTCAGCCAACGGACACTGGCTTTTCAATACAGTTTCACCGCAAGACGTATGCCCGTAAGCAAGCCACTCAACCACTCGGCCTCAAGCACTTTATGTATTTATGTGTTTGTCTGCTTATTTATTTTTAAGTAGGCACCATGCCCAGCGCCGAGCCCAACACGGGGCTCGAACCGACAACCCCTAGATCGAGACCTGAGCTGAGACCAAGAGTCGGACACTTAACCGACGGAGCCACCCGGGCGCCCCAAGGGCCTAATGTATAAATAAAAATTTAATTCAATAAGTGCAGGTGCTCAGCATTACGCCAAGGGTGGAGGATGCAGAGAGAAAGATATGACACCCGTCCTTACGGATGTGAGTCGAGTGAGGGAATTTGCAGATAACCATAATGGTATGGTTAATGCCAAACAGGCCGTCCTGCCCCTGAAGTTCCTGGTGTGGGGTGCATGAATGTACTCCAGCCTGGTTCAGAAGTAGGGGGGCGAGCGCTTCTCTCCATCGCCGTCGTCCTGCTGAATTTCCAGTCATCAGGGGGCTTACAAATCTCCTGGCGTTGTAAGGCGGTGTCCTCTCAAAGTGCCCAAAGGCTCATGGCGCTCAGTGGTGCCCTCAGAGTGTCTCTTTTCCTGGCCTCCTGGCACGTCCCAGGCCATGAGAGCTCAAGGACAGAGGTCCAAACACCAGTCAGAGCTAGAGCCCCCTCTCCTGGTACTGCTCCCCCCCAGACCATCATGGGGTCTACCCACAACCCGGTCAGTCCTCACTCCCCAAAGCCCTAATTTTACTTCTTTTTTTTTTCCCCCCCATGGCCTCTAGCAAAAGACGTTAGGACAAAATCCAAACCCTCAGCCACACAAAATGGAGAATCCAGATTTTAGAAACAGATGGTCTTCCTTCCCAATAAGGGAGAGAAAATGATTTGACTCAGGTTGGAGTGGTACCAGTGAAGACTTTGCCACTATAAGGAACATTCCAACTACACTTTGAGAATGGCGAGCTATTCTCAGATAATAAGTGACATCTCACATTTTGGAGCATATCCAGGACTGTGTGCCAGGCACCGAGCTAAAGGCTTCACAGCGAGGTACCTTAGGCCTCCCTCCAGCAACCCTGCAGCAGCATCTGATAGTAATGGCAATCGTACGGACGAGAAAAACAGAGGCACCGAGCCATGTGACTTTCCCCAGGTCGAGTCCAGCCCTTTGGGTCCGGGGCCCACACCCCTCACCACTCCTCTACATTCGATTATGGGGATTTTATCCATTTCTTTGAGGATCCAACCAAATATTCTGTCCTCCAGCTAGAATGTCTTCCTGCCTCCCCTCGTCTCACCAGCCCCTACTTAATCCCGGGCCCCAAATTCCGTTAGTCTGCCGGGTCTAACAAAATACCACACACTGGGTGGATTAAGCAACAGAAGTGTATGTTCTCACAGTCGTGGAGGCTGGAAGCCCCAAGTCAAGGTGTTGGTGGGTCTAGTTCCTTGGTTTGCCTTCTCGCCGTGTCCTCACACGGTCACCTGCGTCACGTTCTCACTCGAACACCCCTGCCTCACTGGTTATCTCTCTGCGTGCTCAGATTTCCTCTTGTTATAAGGACACTGGTCAGATTGGATTTGGACTCACGCCAAAGACTCCCTTTCACTTACCTCTTTAACGACCCTATCTCTAAACCCAGTCACATCCTGAGGTTCTGGGGGTGAAGGCTTCGGGACCTGTAACGGAGGGAGACAGGTAGAGAATTCAGCCTATAACACAGGTTAAGTGTCGTTTCCCAAGATAAGTCTTCTGTGATCTCCTAGGTGAGGTTAGTTGCTCCCGTTATCAATGCTCCCATCGTGTGGTCAGTTGCTCCCATTATAAATGCTCCCACCGTGTGTTATATGCGTTCCTGCCAGCAGCGACGACAGGTACAACTAGCTACTTACTGGCTGTTCGCTCTACATCTATCCTCCCCTTATGTAGATGCCACTGGGGGAGGGATCGTGTCTGGCTTGTCTGCTCTGTGCCCTTTTTTCCCAGCACGGTGCCTGGTACCTGACGGGTACTGTCTCAGTCCGTTCAGGCTGATGTGACAGAACGCCATGGACTGAGCGGCTTGAACAACAGACAACCCTCACTGTCCCGGAGGCTGGGAAATGCAAAATCAGAGTTCTTTTGAGGGCCTTCTTCCTGCTTGGCAGATCGCCACCTCCCGACTGTATCCTCCCGTGGCAGAGTTAGGAGAGGGAGACAGAGACAGAGAGGAGAGGGACAGAGAGCAAGAGGAAGCAAGCTGTCCCCCGTCTCTTCTTATAAAGACACTAAGCCTATTCACCAGGCTCCACCCTTGGCGGTTCTCATTAAGCCTAATTGCTTCCAGATCCCATCACACTGGGGATTAGGGATTCAACCTATGAATTTGGGAGGGACCCAATCAGTCCACGGAGGGCACTCAACAAAGACTTTTTTTTTTTTATTATTCAAAAATGTACTTTTATTTTGCTGTTTTCCCAGGCCCCCATACCATTTTGAGCCTGTTCATAGGCTTTCCTATTAATCTCTGACCAGCTGCTTTGTCAAACATGGAGGTTATTCCTATCCCGGTGACAAATTCTTACCTCTTAACAATGTGGCAAAAATCATTTCTGCTCTATCCTACCCAAACTCTTTTTTTTTTCTAGCGGGTATCTCTATTTTCTTTTTTTTTTCTTTTTTCTTTTTTAAAATTCATATCCAAATTAGTTAGCATATAGTGCAACAATGATTTCAGGAGTAGGTTCCTTAGTGCCCCTTACCCATTTAGCCCATCCCCCCTCCCACAACCCCTCTAATAACCCTCTGTTTGTTCTCAATATTTATGAGTCTCTTCTGTTTTGTCCCCCTCCCTGTTTTTATATTAGTTTTGTTTCCCTTCCCTTATGTTCATCTGTTTTGTCTCTTAAAGTCCTCGTATGAGTCAAGTCATATATTTGTCTTTCTCTGACTAATTTCGCTCAGCACAATACCCTCCAGTTCCATCCACGTAGTTGCAAATGGCAAGATTTCATTCTTTTTGATTGCCAAGTAATACTCCATTTGTGTGTGTGTGTGTGTGTGTGTGTGTGTGTGTGTATGTATATATATATATATATATATATATATATATATACCACATTTTCTTTATCCATTCATCCATCAATAGACATTTGGGCCCTTTCCATACTTTGACTATTGTTGATAGTGTTGCTATAAACATTGGGGTGCCCGTGTCCCTTCGAAACAACACACCTGTATCCCTTGGATAAATACCTAGTCGTGCAATTGCTGGGTCGTAGGGTAGTTCTATGTTTAGTTTTTTGAGGAACCTCCATACTGTTTTCCAGAGTGGCTGCACCAGCTTGCATTCCCAACAAAGACTTTTGAAATAGTGTGGAAGAAGGTAAAATATTTCTTTTATTTGTAAAGCATCATGAGAGTTCTAGTTACTATTAGGATCTTTTACAAAATGAAAGAATATTAGAGCTAGAATGATCCTGGGAACTGTTTCCTCACAGCAATGAGATAATTGCTAGAAAAAGATCCTTATGAAAATCGGCACCCTGGCCCATCATGCCTTGTGTTTTTCTGGTTGGGTAGGGGGGGTTGCTTACGCTTTTGTTTTATTTTAAAGCAGTGCTATATTAAAATTGTTTTATGTTTGTTTACTTTTGAGAGAGAGAGAGAGAGAGAGAGAGAGGGAGGGAGAGCAGGGGAGGGGCAGAGAGAGAGGGAGACACAGAATCGGAAGCAGGCTCCAGGCTCTGAGCTGTCAGCACAGAGCCCGACGTGGGGCCTGAACCCACGAACCTCAAGATCATGACCTGAGCCGAAGTCGGATGCTTAAACAACTGAGCCACCCAGGCGCCCCAAAGCAGTGCTCTTTTAAAACAGTTTGTACCAGGGGCGCCTGGGTGGCGCAGTCGGTTAAGCGTCCGACTTCAGCCAGGTCACGATCTCGCGGTCCGGGAGTTCGAGCCCCGCGTCAGGCTCTGGGCTGATGGCTCGGAGCCTGGAGCCTGTTTCCGATTCTGTGTCTCCCTCTCTCTCTGCCCCTCCCCCGTTCATGCTCTGTCTCTCTCTGTCCCAAAAAAAAAAAAAAAACAAACAAAAAAAAAAACGTTAAAACAGTTTGTACCAGCTCACGAGAGCTGAGTTTTAAATCTTCAGGGATTTTTTCAATTTAGCTGCTAAGTACAGCCGTTACTTAAACTTCAATTCTATGAACTTATGATTCACTAACTGATACTAGAAACAAAGGAAATACTCACAAGTCAGCACTTCCAAGTTCCTTTGGTACATTTCTTATGGACTGAATCGTGTCCCCTCCCAACACTCATATGTTGATGATCTAAGCGCCACCACCTCAGAAGGTGACTGTATTTGGAGAGAGGGTCTTTAAAGATGCAGTCAGGAGAGTTGCGGCAAGATGGCGGCTTAGGAGGACGCTGGGCTCACCGCACGTCCTGCTGATCACTTAGATTCCACCTACACCTGCCTAAATAACCCAGAAAACCGCCAGAGGATTAGCAGAACGGAGTCGCCGGAGCCAAACGCAGACGAGAGGCCCACGGAAGAGGGTAGGAAGGGCGGCGAGGCGGGGCGCGCTCCACGGACTGGCGGGAGGGAGCCGGGGCGGAGGGGCAGCTCGCCGGCCAAGCAGAGCCCCCGAGTCTGGCTGGCAAAAGCGGAGGGGCCTGACGGACTGTGTTCCCACAACAAGCGCGACTTAGCGTCTGGGAGGTCATAAGTTAACAGCTCTGCTCGGAAAGCGGGAAGGCTGGAGGACAAAGGGAGGGAGAGCTGCTGAGCCCCCTGACAACAGAGCTCAGTTTGGTGGGGAACAAAGGCGCTCGCCAGCGCCATCTCCCCCACCCATCCCCCAGCCGAAATCCCAAAGAGAACCGGTTCCTGCCAGGGAACTTGCTCGCTCCGCGCAAACACCCAACTCTGCGCTTCTGCGGAGCCAAACCTCCGGCAGCGGATCTGACTCCCATCCGCTGCCACAGGGCCCCTCCTGAAGTGGATCACCTAAGGAGAAGCGAGCTAAGCCTGCCCCTCCTGCCCCCGTGCACCTTGCCTACCCACCCCAGCTAATACGCCAGATCCCCAGCATCACAAGCCTGGCAGGGTGCAAGTAGCCCAGACGAGCCATGCCACCCCACAGTGAATCCCGCCCCTAGGAGAGGGGAAGAGAAGGCACACACCAGTCTGACTGTGGCCCCAGCGGTGGGCTGGGGGCAGACATCAGGTCTGACTGCGGCCCCGCCCACCAACTCCAGTTATACACCACAGCACAGGGGAAGTGCCCTGCAGGTCCTCACCACGCCAGGGACTATCCAAAATGACCAAGCGGAAGAACTCCCCTCAGAAGAATCTCCAGGAAATAACAACAGCTAATGAGCTGATCAAAAAGGACTTAAATAACATAACAGAAAGTGAATTTAGAATAATAGTCATAAAATTAATCGCTGGGCTTGAAAACAGTATACAGGACAGCAGAGAATCTCTTGCTACAGAGATCAAGGGCCTAAGGAACAGTCACGAGGAGCTGAAAAACGCTTTAAACGAAATGCATAACAAAATGGAAACCACCACAGCTCGGCTTGAAGAGGCAGAGGAGAGAATAGGTGAACTAGAAGATAAAGTTATGAAAAAGAGGAAGCTGAGAAAAAGAGAGATAAAAAAATCCAGGAGTATGAGGGGAAAATTAGAGAACTAAGTGATACACTAAAAAGAAATAATATACGCATAATTGGTATCCCAGAGGAGGAAGAGAGAGGGAAAGGTGCTGAAGGGGTACTTGAAGAAATAATAGCTGAGAACTTCCCTGAACTGGGGAAGGAAAAAGGCATTGAAATCCAAGAGGCACAGAGAACTCCCTTCAGACGTAACTTGAATCGATCTTCTGCACGACATATCATAGTGAAACTGGCAAAATACAAGGATAAAGAGAAAATTCTGAAAGCAGCAAGGGGTAAACGTGCCCTCACATATAAAGGGAGACCTATAAGACTCGTGACTGATCTCTCTTTTGAAACTTGGCAGGCCAGAAAGAATTGGCACGAGATTTTCAGGGTGCTAGACAGAAAAAATATGCAGCCAAGAATCCTTTATCCAGCAAGTCTGTCATTTAGAATAGAAGGAGAGATAAAGGTCTTCCCAAACAAACAAAAACTGAAGGAATTTGTCACCACTAAACCAGCCCTACAAGAGATCCTAAGGGGGACCCTGTGAGACAAAGTCCCAGAGACATCACTATAAGCATAAAACATACAGACATCACAATGACTCTAAACCCGTATCTTTCTATAATAACACTGAATGTAAATGGATTAAATGCGCCAACCAAAAGACATAGGGTATCAGAATGGATAAAAAAACAAGACCCATCTATTTGCTGTCTACAATAGACTCATTTTAGATCTGAGGACACCTTTAGATTGAGAGTGAGGGGATGGAGAACTATTTATCATGCGACTGGAAGCCAAAAGAAAGCTGGAGTAGCCATACTTATATCAGACAAACTAGACTTTAAATTAAAGGCTGTAACAAGAGATGAAGAAGGACATTATATAATAGTTACAGGGTCTATCCATCAGGAAGAGCTAACAATTATAAATGTCTATGCGCCAAATACCAGAGCCCCCAAATATATAAAACAATTACTCATAAACATAAGCAACCTTATTGATAAGAATGTGGTAATTGCAGGGGACTTTAATACACCACTTACAGAAATGGATAGATCATCTAGACACACGGTCAATAAAGAAACAAGGGCCCTGAATGAGACATTGGATCAGATGGACTTGACAGATATATTTAGAACTCTGCATCCCAAAGCAACAGAATATACTTTCTTCTCGAGTGCACATGGAACATTCTCCAAGATAGATCATATACTGGGTCACAAAACAGCCCTTCATAAGTTTACAAGAATTGAAATTATACCATGCTTACTTTCAGACCACAATGCTATGAAGCTTGAAATCAACCACAGAAAAAAGTCTGGAAAACCTCCAAAAGCATGGAGGTTAAAGAACACCCTACTAACGAATGAGTGGGTCAACCAGACAGAGAATAAATTAAAAAATATATGGAAACAAACGAAAATGAAAATACAACAATCCAAACGCTTTGGGACGCAGCAAAGGCAGTCCTGAGAGGAAAATACATTGCAATCCAGGCCTATCTCAAGAAACAAGAAAAATCCCAAATACAAAATCTAACAGCACACCTAAAGGAACTAGAAGCAGAACAGCAAAGGCAGCCTAAGCCCAGCAGAAGAAGAGAAATAATAAAGATCAGAGCAGATATAAACAATATAGAAACTAAAAAAACTGTAGAGCAGATCAACGAAACCAAGAGTTGGTTTTTTGAAAAAATAAACAAAATTGACAAACCTCTAGCCAGGCTTCTCAAAAAGAAAAGGGAGATGACCCAAATAGATAAAATCATGAATGAAAATGGAATTATTACAACCAATCCCTCAGAGATACAAACAATTATCAGGGAATACTATGAAAAATTATATGCCAACAAATTGGACAACCTGGAAGAAATGGACAAATTCCTGAACACCCACACTCTTCCAAAACTCAATCAGGAGGAAATAGAAAGTTTGAACAGACCCATAACCAGCGAAGAAATTGAATCGGTTATCAAAAATCTCCCAACAAATAAGAGTCCAGGACCAGATGGCTTCCCAGGGGAGTTCTACCAGACGTTTAAAGCAGAGATAATACCTATCCTTCTCAAGCTATTCCAAGAAATAGAAAGGGAAGGAAAACTTCCAGACTCATTCTATGAAGCCAGTATTACTTTGATTCCTAAACCAGACAGAGACCCAGTAAAAAAAGAGAACTACAGGCCAATATCCCTGATGAATATGGATGCAAAAATTCTCAATAAGATACTAGCAAATCGAATTCAACGGCATATAAAAAGAATTATTCACCATGATCAAGTGGGATTCATTCCTGGGATGCAGGGCTGGTTCAACATTCGCAAATCAATCAACGTGATACATCACATTAACAAAAAAAAAGAGAAGAACCATATGATCCTGTCAATCGATGCAGAAAAGGCCTTCGACAAAATCCAGCACCCTTTCTTAATAAAAACCCTTGAGAAAGTTGGGATAGAAGGAACATACTTAAGGATCATAAAAGCCATTTATGAAAAGCCCACAGCTAACATCATCCTCAACGGGGAAAAACTGAGAGCTTTTTCCCTGAGATCAGGAACACGACAAGGATGCCCACTCTCACCGCTGCTGTTTAACATAGTGCTGGAAGTTCTAGCATCAGCAATCAGACAACAAAAGGAAATCAAAGGCATCAAAATTGGCAAAGATGAAGTCAAGCTTTCGCTCTTTGCAGATGACATGATATTATACATGGAAAATCCGATAGACTCCACCAAAAGTCTGCTAGAACTGATACAGGAATTCAGCAAAGTTGCAGGATACAAAATCAATGTACAGAAATCAGTTGCATTCTTATACACTAACAATGAAGCAACAGAAAGACAAATAAAGAAACTGATCCCATTCACAATTGCACCAAGAAGCATGAAATACCTAGGAATAAATCTAACCAAAGATGTAAAGGATCTGTATGCTGAAAACTATAGAAAGCTTATGAAGGAAATTGAAGAAGATTTAAAGAAATGGAAAGACATTCCCTGCTCATGGATTGGAAAAATAAATATTGTCAAAATGTCAATACTACCCAAAGCTATCTACACATTCAATGCAATCCCAATCAAAATTGCACCAGCATTCTTCTCGAAACTAGAACAAGCAATCCTAAAATTCATATGGAACCACAAAAGGCCCCGAATAGCCAAAGGAATTTTGAAGAAGAAGACCAAAGCAGGAGGCATCACAATCCCAGACTTTAGCCTCTACTACAAAGCTGTCATCATCAAGACAGCATGGTATTGGCACCAAAACAGACACATAGACCAATGGAATAGAATAGAAACCCCAGAACTAGACCCACAAACGTATGGCCAACTCATCTTTGACAAAGCAGGAAAGAACATCCAATGGAAAAAAGACAGCCTCTTTAACAAATGGTGCTGGGAGAACTGGACAGCAACATGCAGAAGGTTGAAACTAGACCACTTTCTCACACCAGTCACAAAAATAAACTCAAAATGGATAAAGGACCTAAATGTGAGACAGGAAACCATCAAAACCTTAGAGGAGAAAGCAGGAAAAGACCTCTCTGACCTCAGCCGTAGCAATCTCTTACTCGACACATCCCCAAAGGCAAGGGAATTAAAAGCAAAAGTGAATTACTGGGACCTGATGAAGATAAAAAGCTTCTGCACAGCAAAGGAAACAACCAACAAAACTAAAAGGCAACCAACGGAATGGGAAAAGATATTCACAAATGACATATCGGACAAAGGGCTAGTATCCAAAATCTATAAAGAGCCGACCAAACTCCACACCTGAAAAACAAATAACCCAGTGAAGAAATGGGCAGAAAACATGAATAGACACTTCTCTAAAGAAGACATCCGGATGGCCAACAGGCACATGAAAAGATGTTCAGCGTCGCTCCTTATCAGGGAAATACAAATCAAAACCACACTCAGGTATCACCTCACGCCAGTCAGAGTGGCCAAAATGAACAAATCAGGAGACTATAGATGCTGGCAAGGATGTGGAGAAACGGGAACCCTCTTGCACTGTTGGTGGGAATGCAAGTTGGTGCAGCCGCTCTGGAAAGCAGTGTGGAGGTTCCTCAAAAAATTAAAAATAGACCTACCCTATGACCCAGCAATAGCACTGCTAGGAATTTATCCAAGGGACACAGGAGTACTGATGCATAGGGCCACTTGTACCCCAATGTTCATAGCAGCACTCTCAACAATAGCCAAATTACGGAAAGAGCCTAAATGTCCATCAACTGATGAATGGATAAAGAAATTGTGGTTTATATACACAATGGAATATTACGTGGCAATGAGAAAAAATGAAATATGGCCTTTTGTAGCAACGTGGATGGAACTGGAGAGTGTGATGCTAAGTGAAATAAGCCATACAGAGAAAGACAGATACCATATGGTTTCACTCTTATGTGGATCCTGAGAAACTTAACAGGAACCCATGGGGGAGGGGAAGGAAAAAAAAAAAAAAAAGAGGTTAGAATGGGAGAGAGCCAAAGCATAAGAGACTGTTAAAAACTGAGAACAAACTGAGGGTTGATGGGGGATGGGAGGGAGGAGAGGGTGGGTGATGGGTATTGAGGAGGGCACCTTTTGGGATGAGCACTGGGTGTTGTATGGAAACCAATTTGACAATAAATTTCATAAAAAAAAATAAATAAAAATAAAAAAATAAATAAAGATGCAGTCAGGTTAAACGGAGGCCATCAGCGTGGGCCCTTCATCCAATCTGACTGGTGTCCTAGTAAGAGGGGGAAATTTGGACACGCAAAGAGACACCAGGGATTCACACATGCACGGGCACGACAGCCATGTGAAGAGGCAGGCAGCAGGAGGAAGGCCGACTGCAAGCTGAGGAGAGAGACCTCAGAGGGACCCAGCCCTGCTTACACCCGGGGCTCAGACTTCCAGCCCTCAGAGCTGCGAGAAATTGCACGTCTGATGTGTAAGCCACCCAGTCTGCGATACCCTGTTATGCCAGCCGAAACTGACAAGCACAACACTTCGCGGTTCCCCGCAATCTTCACCTACCGTATCGGTCTGGTGGAAATGCCATGTGCTGGACAGGGCACCCGGGTGGCTCAGTCGGCTAAGCGTTGGACTCTTGATCTTGGCTCGGATCGTGATCCCACGAGTTTGTGAGTTCGAGCCCCGCATCAGGCTCTGTGCTGACAGCACGCTTGCTCTCTATCTTCCTCTCAAAAATCAATCAATAAACATTAAAAAAAAAAAAAGCCACATGATGGTGTGCCCCTGGGTGTCTCTCCCAAGCACTGCACGCGGTGGGTGACACCACGTTCGTAGCTTGAAACCCACCATGGTGGGAATATTTCTAGCACAGAAACTGGCAAATATCATGAATCAGGGCTTTTCCCCGCAGGGAGCCACGTGTGAAGCATTTATCGGCACATCTCTGCTTTGAAGTGACCACTATTTTAAGTTATTTTAAAATTAAATAGTGACCAATTATTTTAAATGAATTTCAAATAAATTTAAACTTAAAAAAAAAAGACCTGGAAAAACTATAAACCCCCCAAAAATTTAAATGAAGGGTGAGACAGAAGTTGGAATTTGCAATATTAACTTAAAAGAGACCAATTCCTTATACCTCTTAATGCGCCTATAAAACCAAGGCAAATGCTGTACTTAGGAAGCCCAGCAAAAATACAAAACCGATAACATAAAGGAATCCTATCGATTTATTTTTTTTATTATTTTTTAATGTTTGTTCATTTTTGAGGGAGAGAGAGAGAGAGAGACAGAGTGCATGTGGGGGAGGAGCAGAGAGAGACGGAGACACAGAATCCGAAACAGGCTCCAGGCCCTGAGCTGTCAGCACAGAGCCCGACGCGGGGCTCGAGCTCACGAACTGCGAGATCATGACCTGAGGCAAAGTCGTACCCTTAACCCACTGAGCCACCCAGGCGCTCCTAAATGAGCACCATCAATTTACTCTACGAGATCATGTTTTGTTAAGTTAACTCACACATGTTGTGTTTAAAAATAAGACCCTATGGCCTCAGGTCCATCCCTTTCTTTTAAATTGCTCTGTGCTTTGACTTCCATTAACAGGGAGGCAGAGAACCTCTATTTGCATGGTACGTTGTACAAAACGGCATTAATAATTTCAAAGCTTTGTTTGCCGGTTCAAGATAATCCGACCCTGTGCTTAACCAAAACTCTGCCAGCGGGTGATCTTCGGTGCCAATTTAATGCGCTGTCATTTGATCTCTGCCAAACAGTTTTGCTCATTTGAACGTGAAGTTCACATTGCAGCTTTATTGAAACCTGCACTAACAAAGTATCTAATCCAATTATTACTGGAATTGGTTACAGAAAATTTCTTCATGGCACATTTACGACTACACTTACAGCTAATGAACTGTCGCCAAGCTGGCGGGCTCTGTGATCGGAACATCTGATCGTTCTGCCAATATGAGACTGACGTGGTGGCCCCGGGCTCTTGAGGGCATGTGTGGTGGTTTAAACCGGTCCTGTTTGCTCAATTCGAACTCCCGGGAAACTTTCCGTTACATTGTATACTGTGGAGTTATTTGAAGCAGTGTGTCCTCAGTGGTGGAGATTGTAGCTCCAGGGTCACAGAGCCTGCGTTCAACCTCAGTTCCACATTTCACGAGCTCCGTGGTCTGTGGCAAGTTATTAACCTCCCTGTGCCTCGATCTTCTCACCTAAAAGAGGGGCCCCCCAGAGTATCATCTTCGTAAAGTTGCTGTCAGGTTACACGAGCTAATAATACCCGGCTTTGGCAGAGTGCCTGCGTAGCACATAGGACGTGCTCAGTAAACGCTTGCTGCTGCCGTTTTTATTGTCAGCATTCGGCTTTCATTTGACATGAATTCGGTCTTAAAAACAGGTTCAAACAGGGACACTTCTGGTGATTCAACTCAAGCTCCAGCACCTCCCAGAAAGCCTGCCTTCCACGCTCACTCCTGTACTGCACAGGACTCCTCTGACCCCACCTGGGCCCCCTGCAGCCCTCCAGCACCGAACACAGAGACGGTCATCGCCTCCCTACGTGGTCAGAGATGAATCCTGACCCATCTTCGCAGCCCAGCGTTCCGGCAGGATGTCCCAGGTGTGTTGCCATCAGTAAATGCTGAAAAAGAAGAAGGAGGGGAAGAGGGATGGAGGAGGAGAAGCAGGAGGAGGAGGAAGGAAGGACCTAGAAGGGAAGACGAGGATCTCCCACAACCCAGCCGTCCCAGGGAGATGTAGGTCTTGAAGGGAGTCGAAACCTTATAAATAAGGCACCGATGGTGGCCTAGTAACTGTGTGTGGCGGGGAAGGGCTAGCAGGGCACCTGCCTGCTCACCCTGGCCCCCAAGAGCTGATTATCCTCATTCAGGGGCTGGCAGCTTGAAATTGGCAATGGGCGGTGCCAGCATTCCTACCTCCAAAACTTTCTCCAATTTCCCAGCGCACCACTGGCAACAATGTTTCTCCGAGACTGAGAAAGCAGCGAAATTTTACATACCGCATGACACAAGAGTGTGAGGCGCAGAGGGACTCTCTGCTTTTAGCAGAGCCACCATCCGCCTGGGCTGAGGCTGGCCCTGGGTGGGTACCAGCCCTCCAGGCACCCAACACCTCCCAGCCCCGGCCACACCTTCAACATCCCCATCCAAGTCATCGTGGAGGCATCCGTGGGGGTTCTCGTCCGGTCGCTGGTGATTGCGTCTCATCTGTTCAAAGTAGGCTAATAATAAAACGCATTATGTTAATGACTTACTGGTCATAAAAGCAAACAATCGAATGTACTATGGGCCTAATATTTTCATGAGAGAATGTGCACGTGACCCTGCAGCCCGGTGCCAGTTACATTTCTATTTACATGGAGACCGGGGACAATCAGGACATTTATCTCCCTTAGTCACTAGTCGCCCCTTCCCCCCGCTCTCTTCCCCCCTCATCCCAAAAGACATGAAAAAACGTTTTCATTATCAACTGCTATCTGTTGCTGAAAGCAGCTATTTTTAAAACATGATGTCACAGCGTCTAGAATGCTACATTGTTCCGTTGCAGAGAACACTCAATGGATTCTTCAGTTCTAGCTGTTTCTACATGTTAAGTGAACACGAAGTAATCTCCCCTTTTCATCTCGTATCTTCTTTTGCCCGTTTTCAGAACTGTCACTTGATCCCTCGGGAAATTTCTGAGTTTATATTTCTTCCTGACCTTCAATTAATTTGCATTTTCATATATTGTATGTGCGTATAGCTATCTCCTTCCTTTATAGGACTTCAAGTTACCACCTTCATAACTCCAACTCAGAAGAATATTCCTATTACAGAAGCATATATTTGATTATTTAAGTGACATTTCCGTGTTCTAAACCTAAACCTGAGTAAGTCCTGAATTATTTTCTATAGGATACCCTCAGGAATGGAAATTATGTTTCGTTTTGTATTTTGCCAAAAGAAATTTAAAAAACCACCTCTTCTTTGGGTCGCCTGGGTGGCTCAGTCAGTTAAGCATCTGACTTCCGCTCAGGTCATGATCTCACAGTCCGTGAGTTCAAGGCCCGCGTCGGGCTCTGTGCTGACAGCTCAAAGCCTGGAGCCTGCTTCAGATTCTGTGTCTCCCCCTCTCTCTGCCCCTCCCCCGCTCATGCTCTGTCTCTCTGTCTCAAAAATAAATAAAAACATTAAAAAAAATTTTAAAACTACCTCTTCGACCAACAACAACACGTAGCAACCAATATTTCTTATCTGCCTGTGCAGAATTTTTTTTAATTGCCTTTAGGCATCTTTTTCTAGCTATATTGTTTCAAACAGTGTGAAGAATCCATTGCACTTTTCCCAGAACGATATTTTCTATGAGAAGAATAAACTTCTAATTCAATCTTCACTGAGAAAATAATCGCAGTGTCTTGAATGAGTGTGACCCAAATGCCGCGCCTAACATGTGGGGCCCTCTGTTTGTGAGACTCCAGCATGAACGGCTGGTAAATTGAATTAGTGCTTCTGACAGGGACGGGAGGGGTATCCTGGAAAACTCACAAGCCAGTGGATTAACCTTGCCCAGATCCTCTTTGATGTGCTTCAGCTTTAATTTACCACCACTCCTACTCCCCCAGCCCTACACACACACACACACACACACACACACACACACACACACCCCTTCACTTCCTTTCTTTCCAAACCACTCACTGTGCCAACCAGCAACCCTACTTCACCATTAACATATTTTCCTACCTTACGCCCTTAGCCTCTTACCTGAGTGGATTCCCAGCTTTGGGCTTTAAGTAAGACTTAGCCATTGCCAAATTTCTCCTAACCGCAGTCGCTCATCCTGCCACACCTTGAGGACCTGGAATCCAGAGAGAGACCAGGGTCCTTCTCACCGGCTTGTGTTACCTTCAAATCATTATTCCTTCACTCTTGCGTAAAATTCCTGCTTATGCCATCTGCCCCCACTCGTTGACATCATGTGCCCACATCCTCATTATCCCTGTTCGTTCAAGACCTAGCCTGCAGCTTCTAAGCTTTTTCTTCAAACTGAGTTCTGCTTTTATTTGGATCATTTTGCTGTGTATTGACATAACCTGGCCCACATCTCAGGTTCTTGAGATTCTCACAACCAGGTCCATCACTTTTAGCGGAGTGGAGTTATTTGAAGCAGGGTTCAAGGGTTCAAGGGTTATCTGACGTACACGTCAGACAGCCCTTGCTATGGCTTCAGCAACCGTTGTGCCCCTAACGGTTTCAGGGGCAACCGTTCAGCCCCTGAAATCTGGAATTCCAATATGCTACGGTCCTTTCTCGTTCTGCGATGTTTCAGTGCCTGTATTGTTATCTACTGGGGCAAAGCCAATTACCCCCAAACGTCGCAGCTTAGAACAATAAAACTTTATTCATTCACACAGTTTCTGAGAGTCAGGATTCCAGGAAAAGCTCAGATGGGCGGTTCTGGCTCAAGGTCTCTTGGCAGGTTGTGGCCAAGATGTCCAGCCTAGCTGGAGGCACCTGCTTCCTTCCTAGATAGCTTGCTCACACACCTGGCAAGTTCATGGGACTCTTGAGTGTCCTCAAGACACGCCCACTAAGTTCCCCAGAGCAAGCCATCCAAGAGAGAGCAAGCAGGAAGCCACAGTGCCTTTAATAACCTAGCACCGTCTGCTTTTTTCCTATATGCTAGTTAGGAAGCATTATGTCCACCCCATGCTCAAGGAGAGGGCAGTTAGGCTCCCCCTTTTGAAGGGAGTGCCAGACAATTGTGTAGATTCCAATGTCTCCGCCCTATCCCATTTTCACTCCCTTTCACTTATACTTAAGGTCCCATCTGGTCCATCAGGTCATCTAGTTTCTTGCCAATATCCTCCTTCCTTTGTCCCGTCATCCTATTGCTTCCACCTAAAGGAAGGGGGACAAAAGTGTGGTCCAAACCGAGCATCCACCTGATGCCATCCCCGGAGAGTTGGGGGGTGCTGGAGGTTATCACCGTACCTGTGCAAACTGGTGCTACTCCATGGCCTCCTGGGTTGAGTAGGCCCTCAACACAATACAGCACTTCTGCCTCCCAGTCACCAGACCGGCTGCTTGCTTCCTCACCCATTCCCCCAAACCTCCCTCATCGCCATGACTCAGGTTCGTCATCTGATGCCTTCTCCCCAGACCTTACACCGTACTCCCCATCTTCCCCCCCTCCTCCCCCGAAACCTTCACACAGGCCCTCAGTCACAGTGGGGGGGGGGGGGGGGATGAAGAGGGGACTCTGAGACCCAACCCTCTACGGAGTAGACACTGAAGGGATGTGTCTTTAAAACGAGAAGGACCTGACCTCTGTGTCACAAATACCCACCGCTCAGAAACCTCCTTGCTCCTCTGCTTCTGTCCTTGTGTCTTCAGCTTCCCTGTATGGACTCCTTCCCACCAGCATTTACACAGGCTCAAATCTCCCCCTCGCACAGGCAGAACCTCCCCTTCTAGCCCAGCCCTCCTCAGGTTAACACGTCGTTTCTCTTCATACTTAAAAATGCTCAGAGTGACAGTGTTTTACGCTCACCTTCTCTTTTCCTTACTTTTGGCCACAGCCCCCTGGAAAGGCTGCCCTCCCTCGGCTTCCATCTCTTCACATTTTCCGACCACAGCAGACGGGCTCTATTGCCACGGGCCTGTCAACATCGGGGTTTCTCGGAGTTTGGCTGGTGGCCCTTTTCTCTTTTTAACCTGCACAGCGATTCACTTCTGTGGCTTTAAACACCACCTATAGGCTGAGTAATTGCCAAGTCTGTATTCGCAACTCATATTTCTTGCCCGAGCTTCAATTTTGGAACCCCAGTGACCCACTAGACCTATTACCTTGGCTGTCCCGTAGACCCCGAACAGTCACCATGGAAGCAATACGGAGGCCATAAATCGGTCCTAGTGTTAGCTATGGCACTCGGAGGCTTGTGAGGCTTGGAGCAGATTACCCAGTGTCTCTGAACCTCAGTCTCCTCAACTGTAAAATGGAGCATAATAAGAGCTCAACTCATAAGGCAACTGAATAAGTCAACTTCTGTAAAGTTTTTTGAATGGTGCCTGGTATATGGTGGTAGGTCTCTGAAATGCGAATGTTCGAGGATTAAAGAAGACAATACAGGCACAGCACGGGGCCCATGGTAAGTGTTGAGTGGGCATGATCTGGTATGATTACATCCCAGCCTCAGCAGAGCTCCTTGGTCCTCTCTGTCTCCCTCAGACAAATCCACTCCTCCAGCATTCCCTCACTCAGCAAATGGGGCATTTATCTCCCACCTCTCTGCGCTCCGTGTCCAAGCGATGACCAAGTTCTAGCTCTTCTAGCATATGACTTCCTTTCTCATCAGTCCACCTCTTCCATCCCTGCTTCCATGCCACAAGATGTCCTCCCCAGATTCCCTCAAAGCCTCCCACCGGGTCTCTCTGCCTCTGGTCCTGCCCCTGGCCAATCGATTCTTCACACTGCGGCCAGAGCAATCAGTTCAAGATGCGCATCGAATCTCGTCATTTCCCTGAGGCCTCTGCATTGCCCCCCAGGCTAAAGTCCAATGCTCTTAATTGGATTACAAAGCCAATTATTGTAGGAATTTTGCTTTCCTTTCCAGACTGAACTCCCAAGCTCACCCTGCTTTCGGTGTCTCTGCTTTCTCTAGCCTGTGTCTTTGCAGATTTTTCCGAAACCTCCTCACCTTGCCGACGATCTCGTGCTGGTCCTGTAGCTCTCAACTTGGATGACGTCTCCTCCAGGAAGTTTATCTGACTGTCCCCAAACCAGGTTAGGTATGGCCCCCAATTTACTCTCCTGGAACCATGTGGACTCTCCGAAATCACGATCATCGTACTGTTATAACTAGCTGTTTATTTTCTCCCCAACTTATGTCATAAAGGTCATCATGTGATGGATGAATGCATATACAGACAACAAATGAGCAGCCGTCTTTCATCTTTAATGGCCTGTGACATTGTTGATGACTCTCACCACATTGTGGGGGGCCCTTTCCAACCTGTCCCTAACAACATAAGCACGATGCGCTGGAGGGTCCATGTGGGAAATTGGGAGAGCTGAGTTTAAGTCCCATCTGCCATTTACGAGCTATGAGATCTTGGTACAGCCACATAAGCATCCAAAAACTGGGAACAATAATACCCTTCTTCCAGATTGCTGAGAAGCTCAAATAACGCGTATGAAAGTATTGTACATGATACCAGTTCCAACCCTTTCCTTTTTGGGGTTTTTGGTTTGCTCTCTTTCCTGCCTCAGGCTCACTCTCTCTTTTTTTTTCCCCTCTCCTTCTTCTCATTCCTGCTAGAAGCTCCCATAACTTGGCTGACGATGGTTCTCAGAATATCTAGGGTCAGGGAGTTACCAACCTTTCAGAGAAAGAATGGAAGACACAGAGTTGGAGCTGAAGCGTGTTGCCTCATCACTTCTTCACTGGAAGCCTCAGTTTCCCCCACCCTTTGGTTGCTCGAAAAATTGCACATAGAATTCCCAGAGTGGCATATGGCTTCCCAATGATCTCTAAACACACTGTATCATTACCATTCAGAGATCTCTGCACACACTACATCGTTACCATTCAGAGATCTCTACAGGACTCCCTTCTCTGAGTTAAGTTCTTCTCCAACAAGTAAGGGAGTATTTAAGATGAAAAAGTTAAAGATTTGGAGATTTCTATTAAGGCAAATAGAACAGCTTGAAGCGAAAGAAACAATGTCTTTTTTTTTTAACGTTTTTTAATGCTTTTATTTATTTTTGAGACAGAGAGAGACAGAGCATGAGTGGGGGAGGGGGCAGAGAGAGAGGAAGACACAGAATCAGAAGCAGGCTCTGGGCTCTGAGCTGTCAGCACAGAGCCCGACGCGGGGCTCGAACTCACAGACTATGAGATCATGACCTGAGCTGAAGTCAGATGCTTAACTGACAGAGCCACCCCGGGTCCCCAAAACAACGTCCTTTTAAACATTTAATATGGCCAGGAGCATCACATATTTTTATTTCATTTACTTTTGACAACAACTGCGGAGGTACATATTATTTTCCTCGCCTTACAGGTGGGGAAACCACATTTCGGAGAAGTTAAGTAACTTTCCCAGGAATATGCAGCAAGCAAACTGTGAATTCAAATCCAGTTCATACTTCTATCCTGACCTTTCTACAACAGAAAAAGTGTTTCGTTCATTTGATCTTGAGTTTTTCCTTACTAGCAATTCAGAATTGTTTTTCCCTCCTTCCATTGCATGTCCTAAACCAATCCCAACACAAACCTGAATATTCGATAGAAGTAGCCTACTTAAACTGTTGGTTGACCAAGGGCTATATGGTACTCACGCCTAGAAGTTGAAAGCCTAAGAACAGATCCCTAGTTTTCTGGAACAACAGCTACTCCCCATAACTCCATTAGTCTTTGAAATTGTGATGTAGGGGCTAAGAAGCAAGCTGGGTAGCCTATACAGGGAGGATGGGAGTAGAGAGGGAAAGGGAAGAAGAGGAAGGGTCTTTCAATGTGGCCCAAAGCCAAGATGGTGGCCAGCAATCCATGCACGCATTGCCGTATAACCCACAATGCAGCTAGCCAAATGGGGTGTCCAAAACCATAAATACATTAGAGATTCAGAAAAGGGGGGTTCATCTAAGACAGCGTAGGCACAAAAGCCTTCAGCCGGCCACGCATGAGGGCAGATATGCCAATTCTCACTCGTGTGTGGAGTGAACCGCCTTGTAATATACATCTTTGCAGCAACTCCCGGCAAGCAATGGAATCTGTTTCCCTGCCTCTGAAATCTGAACTTGGCCCGTGACTTGCTTCACCAAAGGAATGAAATGGGAGTGACTTCGTGCCAGTTCTGAGCCCAGACTTCAGGAGACCCACTCTCTTGGAACCCTCTTGCTGCCATAAGCCTGTGCTAACCGGCTAGATGATGAGAAACACAGAGTCCAGTTGCCTGCTTTAACCCGGCCAATGGCCAGAACACCCGGCAGCTGACCAAAGGTGCATAAGACAGTCCAGGTGAGACCGGAAGAGCTGTTCATCTGGGCCAAGCTGAAATTGCGGATAAGCAACTGGGGACCTAAATAAGTGGTTGTTGTTTTAAGCCTCTCACTTTCAATGCGGTTATCACGTAGATATAAGCACTTTCGAGCATCAGTGTGAGTCGTAGTGTCCTCATCTGTAAAACTGGGATCGTAATCTTTTATCCCACAGGCATGTTGAGCCACTAAGCAAATAGGGGATCTCCAATAAGTGCTGCATCAGAAGAAACATCAAAACCTGAAAACAAAAATCATTCGTCCCTTGTGCGGGTATCCGTCATCTTCCATGCCTTCCCTCTACAGGAAGCACGGCCCCCCTGTGTCAAGCCAGGCGCGCCCTCAGATAGTCGGCTGGGGCTGTGTGAACCCAATTCCTGCCTCCCCGATTACTGGATCTAGTCGGTTCGGCAGCAGGTGAGTGGTGCAGGATTGAACCATTCAGTGCGCAAGCCCAAGCGAGTTTTAAGGATGACAGATCGATCGTTGCTTCCTGAAAACAAATTTAAATTGATGAGACCTTAATGAATTCTTTCTCCCATTCCTGGGGCAGGGGGAGGGTTCAGATAATGCTTTAATCACACTGTGAATGAGAACTGTTTGCCAAGCTCTCTTGTCTCTGAGAAGGCACTGGATTTCCCCTGCTGAAGAATTGTGTGCTTGTTCGGTGAGAGCAGTTTCAGGGGCTGATAAAAACTGTCTGCTTCCACTTTAGCTGTCAAGGACTCGCTCTTCAACTTCTATATAATATATAAGAGCGTGCCATGGAGCAGGTGGAGCATGGGGAAAGAAAATGTAGAGTGAACTGCAAATACCAGTTTTAAATCGGGTACTCGGGGTAGGCAGCTTGCCAGCCAGTGGTAGCCTCTGAGGCGGAGAGAGCAGTTGTGGGTCCAAAAGATGAGGGAGTCCAAGAAAATCTGAAGAAGTACATAATGTATCTGTGATACGCCATCGATATGCTGAAGTCCACTAGTGCTCGCTCACCAGAACCAATCATCCACACTCCTTCCCAACTCGTTCAGCGTTGAACAACTTGTTCAGCGTTGTCATGTGGGGGAACTTGAGATCGGTCGTGATGAGAGTATTTACACCATGGAAACGGGCAAACCCTTTTTTGTAAAGAAGTAAGAGCTGTTAAGCATTTCTTTGCATCCCACTGAGGGGACCCTACCTCCTAGGAGATGAGCAGTTGTTTGCTCCTTAATAATAAGCATAAGCTTGGGGGGGGGGGGCAATTCGGTGTAGCCCTTACAGGGAGGGATCGTTAATGGCAAAGTTTCAAGGAACAGTTCTTTGGAAGAAGGGCTCTTAAGAGAGGAACCAGGCCAAATTTGCGTAATGGAGAAGAAAGAGAGAGGAAAGAGAGTGAGAGGGGTGATTGCACGGGCAAGGCATGCCCATCGGGCTGACATGATGTTACAGAAAACCTCCAGCGAGTGAACACGAAACTGACACCCAACTCAGTGTCTCAAAGGTGGGATGGGATGCTTTCCAAAATTGAACTAAAATTATCTTGTCTTTCACGCCCCCACCAAAATCATTCCCAGCTCTCTGAAAGCTTTGCAAGCCTTGATGAACATGGTCCACATGTATCTTTAGGAATAGAATGTGGGCTCAGCATCTGTTTTACTGGAGTTCTCTGAATTTTTCTCCATGGAAACACAAGCTGGTAAATAGAAACTAGAAAGCCGAACGTCTGTGTTCTTTTTCCATCGCTGTAACTGCTTTGCTTGATAACATCAGGCACGTTATCTCAATGCTCAATTTCCCCACTTTAAAATTACTTCACTCATTGGTAGATAAAGATGAACAATATCATCTTTGGGAACTATTCCAAGCTTTTTAAAGAAAGGCATAAACAATTATATGCTTATGAGAAATGGAATCATCTTATTTTTATTCCAAATACGAATATAAACATACTCAAAAAGCTCAAGAGGGAGAGAAATCCCTATTAAATATTTCTGTTGTCAGGGAAGCCTTTTTCTCTCCAAGTACTCCTCCTCCAGGCCATGCATTTGCAAAAGGGATTCCCGCACCAGACGGGGGTTCCTCTGGCCTCCCATCACTGGTTCAGAACACCGGGGGGCCAGCAAAAGAAATACAGGCAGTGGAGGAAATGTCCCATTGGGATGCCATTGTCCTGTTGGGCATGACATTCACCGTCTCAAATCCTCTCACCTCCCCGGCACCGTCCTCCTTCTGTGACACTCCAGCCCCAGTCGGGCCCGGCAATTAGCTTTGTTTCAACCCACACCTTTAAATTCTCGGTCGCTGACATCAAAAGGACGTTCAGGATCCGCTCGACCAGGTTATGACGCTTTTCTAATGTGAGTTTTATCCCCCCTCCCCACAGAAACTAGTTCATATCTTCTCCACAGCTTCCTTCATCCTCGGTCCTTGACCGTCTGAGCTCAGGCTGCAACAGAAAAAAATACCATCATCCGGCTGACTCAAACAACAAACATTTGTTTCTACAGTTCTGGAGGCTGGAGGTCTATGGCCAAGACGTTGGTAGATGGGAGTCTGGTGGGAGTCCTTTTTCTGGTTTGTAGACCAACACCTTCTAGCTGTGTCCTCACACAGTGGAGAAAGTCAAAGGAAGCACGCTCTCCCCTCTCTGTCTCTGTGGGCACTCATCCCTTTATGAGGGCTCCGCCTTCATGACCTAATTATCTCCCAAAGGCTCCGCCTCCGAAGACTGTCACCTTGGGGGTTAAGCTCCCGCTTATGAATTTGGGCTGAGGGGACACACACCATCAGCCCATAGTGCCAGTCTTGCTCTATTCCTAATATGCAACATGTAAGTCACCAGACAAAACTTTCCTCATTTTCCCTTCTCCTCCCAAAAACCAACACCTCCAGTTGGTCATCAATCCCCTCTTCTCTCATTTTTTCAGAGACTCCAAACCATTGTTTATCACATCTCTTTCTTTAATCTTCCATCTCTTGTCTTGACTTGCTGAATTCTGTGATGATTCTAAGACGTGCTAGTAGTAAATATCTTGTAACTTTTTATGTGTGTGCGTGTGTGCACGCGGGTGTGTGTGTGTGGAGGGAGGAAGGGAAGACGAGAGAGAGAGAAAGCACATGTGGCAAAATGTTAAAAGTTGGCAAGTCTGTCAAATAAAATGGTCAAGTCACTTACAGGGGAGAGAAATCAGGCTGGCCTCAGAGTTCTCTACAGCTACAGTCAAGGTCGGAAGATTGGGGTGCAATATTTAAAAGATCTTCAAGGGAAAAAAAAGCTGTTACCCAAGGATTTTATATCCAGCCAAATTATCTTTCAACTCTAAAGATTGCAGATGGTCCTGAACATAAGAGAATTCAGGAAATATCAATTCTGTGAATCTGTTTTTGAGGAAACTACCAAGAGATGCTCAACTAAGAGATAATTGGGAAAGTTATGAAAAAAAAAAGATTGGCAACCAAGCTTAAAAGCATCATTGTAGACTAAAACTCAAATAATTTCTGCACATTGGATCATTGAAAAGGATGTAAAATTGTGTGTTCTGTTGATACATAAAGTATGCCATTAACAGACATTGGTGAAGGAAAAGAGAAAGTTAAGTGAGAGGTGGCATAAATTTAGTGGTTTCTACGTCTGTAACAACGGGAAGCCAAAACACATTCCTTGGGGCGCCTGAGTAGCTCAGTCAGAAAAGCATGTGATTCTTGATCTCGGGGTCATAAGTTCAAGCCCCATGTTGGGTGTAGAGATTACTAAAAAAAATAAACTTAAAAAAAGAACATTCCTCAAAGATGACAAACCAGCTAATAAAAGAAACGTTTAAAAAATATACACAAAAGATGTTGTCAAATCTGGGTGAAGAGTATTGAGAGTTTTGTGCCATTCTTATAACTTTTCTTGAAATTTCAGATTATTTCAAATGCCATTTCTTCAGAAAGGCTTCTCAAACGATCATATCTAAAGCAGTTACCTAATATTTTCTCTCCTAGCAAGCTGTCGAACCTACCGTATCTCGTAATTCTAGAGCTACAGCAGCCATCTCGGCTGTGTTTGTTTAACCGATGACACAGACACGGTGACATCCATCTGAAAGGTTGGTGGGAGTGGACCCAGGGCCAAGACTAGGGAGAGGCAAGTGAGGCACTCACCTTGGGCGCATAATTTACAGGAGCAACCAACACCTCAAAAATCAAGATAAATGATGTTTCAATACGGTAAAAAGTCAAACTTCATGCAAAAATCTGTGATGAACAAAATATCATAATTTTTTTTTAATTTTTTATTTTACTTTTGAGAGAGAGAGAGACAGAGCGTGAGCAGAGGAGGGGCAGAGAGAGTGGGAGACACGGAATCTGAAGCAGGCTCCAGGTTCTGAGCTGTCAGCCCAGAGCCTGATGCTGGGCTCGAACTCACGAGCCATGAGATCATGACTGAGCCAAAGTCGGATGCTTAATCGACTTAGCCACCCAGGCGCCCCAAAATATCGTAATTTTAAGTGAAGACAAGATCCAGACCTGTGACTTTCATGACTCTGCCTCACTCACCTTACCTTAATCCTGATGTTGGTCCCAACAAAATTTTATTTATAAAACCAGGCAGCTGGCCTATGGGCCATAAGTTACCATTATTAAAAATGTATATCAATCCCAATTACTGAAGCTTTTAGTAACCCCTTAAATTTTGCCTCGTCTTAGTCCCAGCCCTGGGAGACCCCTCTACTGCTAAAAAGCATCCAGGAATTGGGTAGACATTCACGTATTTGTTCGAAGATCATGGGCTAGCCTTGGAGAGGAGGGACAGTTCTGAACTCAGCACAGATGGTGGCTGTCTGTCTGCCTGTCGCTCAGATTGTTGCTTGTCCTGGTTGATTTAAGGACCCCATGTACACTTTGCGAGCTGCGTATCTTCTGCATATTCATGTATTACGCTTCATTGAAACTATTTGTAGTCTGTGTGCTCCTTGAAGGCGATTACGTCTTTTATCTTGAACTCTAGAGCCTGAGCTCTAGTAGATGTAACAGGGTTCCTGGGGATTCAGAATCTAGCATTTTTATGTGTGTCTAACGAGGGTGATGATGGCAAGGAAACCCTCAGAGGTGTCACAGGGAGGAGAATCTGAACTGGTGGCCTGGACCTGAATTCCCGGGGGTGAACTTCCTGGAAGGGGTAGCTAATGCGATGAAGTTGACCTCCTTGGCATCAAGGCCCTGCTTTGGAATAATGCCTAAGTACGTAAGCGTTCATTTAACAAGTTCTTAAGTTGGAGTCCAAAGTTGGGACAAACCAGAGATGCCTCAAGAGGGAGAAGATGTTCTTCCTGATAAGCAGGGCCCATGGGATCTTGCGTGATTAACTGGAAAGCAGAAGAGATGTGATCACGTGTGCACACCCAAGCTGCTGACCAGGCCACGCTGGCTTCAGCAGATACTCGATAAAAGTGTGA
Organism: Prionailurus viverrinus; assembly: GCF_022837055.1. Taxonomy (NCBI): domain Eukaryota; kingdom Metazoa; phylum Chordata; class Mammalia; order Carnivora; family Felidae; genus Prionailurus; species Prionailurus viverrinus. The sequence continues at coordinate 31,910,008 of NC_062564.1, read as the reverse complement.
TCAGTGGGGGCACCTGGGTGGCTCGGTCGGTTGAACGTCCGACTTCGGCTCAGGTCATGATCTCACGGTCCGTGAGTTCGAGCCCCGAGTCGGGCTCTGTGCTCACAGCTCAGAGCCTGGAGCCTGTTTCAGATTCTGTCTCTCTCTCTCTCTCTGCCCCTCCCCTGTTCGTGCTCTGCCTCTCTCTGTCTCAAAAATAAATACACGTTAAAAAAAAATTTTTTTAAAAATGTGATCAATGAAGGGGAGTCGTAATCTCTTCTGCCCCAGTGGCTGGGCCCACCGTTTACCCTACAAGATACCAGTTAATCAGAGAACGGGCTGGATAATGAGAAAGGAAGGAGAAAGTCGCTAGGAACTGTGATAATTACATTTACCAGCTACTCGATTCTTTTAGATAAAAAGTTTCTGTCTTTTTCAGGAGAGACTATATTTGCACACCATCTTCCCTCAAGTCAGCAAATATTTCTCGCGCACTCGTGCACAGTACACCTTTCCTCCAAAACAATTTGGCCATTAAAGCATTCGGAATTCATCCTCCGTCGGCTTCATTACTATGCAGGATGACTCATAGATCCGCCTCCCTCTGCAGTATCGAGTAAAGAGGCTACAGTAGAATAGACACCACATATTTGAATATCCAGATTTTCTTCCTTATTTAGACGCACAAAGATCCCTTCACACGCAGTAATACTTCTGGAACCATAAATAAGCAAGATCTAAGTAGGGCAGGTCCACGTTTTATGAAGTCATAAGCCCGTACAATTTAGGGGGCCTACTTTCAGAGAAAAAAAAGATAAAATTGGATATGAAAATGAATATTTAATCAAAATGAGAAAATGAATCATAACACATCGCCATTTTAAAAAGCTGGTACATCTAGAAAAGCTAGCCAAAAAAATAGCCCAGAGAAAGCAAGAGGATGTTTTTGTCAATTTGCTGCCTAATATCCCTCTGTAATACGGTTTTCGTATATTTTTTACTGCATTATCTTTGATCATTTATTAACCTGGGGATTATTTTGTAATATAATTTATAGAGATAATAGAAAGACAAACCCATTTTTTTTCTAGCTTGGTTCTTGGAGATTTAGTTTTTTATTATCGACAATTCCAATTTCTAGAGTTGTCATCAAATTTAAAAAGTCCTTTATCAAATTCCTTTCATATGAGCTGTAGAATTTGGAAGAATTATCCATAGACTTAATTTTGACCCAGCATTTCAAGGCTTGTTTCTCGCCACTCTCCTCCTGCTTCTAGAGCTCGGTGCGGTGGGACACGTCTGTACCGTGAAAAGTCCTCTAACCCCACATTTTTATGTCCGGATGGCCAGCAGTAACTGAGTAGACATGGAAGTGACTGTGACCAATATAAATCTATCCCATTAAACTCAGGTTAAAGTCATCCAATCAATTTTCCCTTAATTGGATCTCCAAAATGCCCATGGCCATCCCAACACCATCAACATGAAGTGAATGTGGCGGAGAGCAAGACCAAGGCCATGGATAGCAGCCCTAGTCAACTATGGCTAAAATGTCTTAATTTTGGAAGTTTCCTAACATGTACGTCCAAGGGAACACATTGCCAGGTCCCCCAATAGGATCTTGGAAGGGGACTGAGCAAGTGAGAGGGCTCAAGGCTTAAGATTCATTGGCTTCACTGTAAATTTTCCTCTGTCGGCCATACCCTTTCCCAAGATCTAGGAGTTCTGATGTGTTCTTAAGGCTCTCTTGCTGCCAATTGGACCCACATTCAAGATCTCCACCACCCTTGTTTCTCCCATATCCCTGGCCAGTTTCTGCAAAGGAGACTTCTGCTTTGTGCCAGCTCTCTATCTTATTCTTGACAGTCTTAGAGTGCTCACCAATAACCCCAGCATGATGGTGGGTCCGCCCTGTTGGTCCAGGATGATCACGACCTCCCTGCTGGGCTCTGAGAACCAGAGACTAGAGAACCAGAGAACTAGACTCTCCCCTCAGGTTACACTTGGAATACTTGATTATGACTTGGTTGTCTCTTGTCAGAAATGCTTTAAAATGCTGTTTGAGTCCAAGAGAAGCACGCCCAGGAGTACCTGGGTGGCTCAATCTGACTCTCGATTTTGGTTCAGGTCATGATTTCATGGTTCATGGGTTCAAGCCCTGCACTGGGCTCTGTGCTGACAGCACAGAGCCTGCTTGGGATTTTCCTCTCTCTGTCTCTCTGTCTCTGTCTCTCTGTCTCAAAAATAAATAAATAAATATTTTTTAAAAAGAGAGAGAAGCATGCCCATACTCTTTGTACTCTGGGCTCTGTACCTTGGACTCAGGTCCTTGGAGCTAAATCCTCCGATCTCCTCAATCATATATTCTGTTCCTGGCTTAACTTATGAGCCAGTCATAATGATGATGCAGAATTGGTTTTGGTAATCTCAGCCCTATTCCACTTCCCACTGTCCTTAGGAAAGAGTTCACTTAAGTCACCTCTCCCTCCTTCTTCTACCCACTTGCAACTTTGCTTCCAACGTACTTTCCTTTCCTTTCCAGTAGACCCATTATCTCAAAAGGTCTCTAATTATGACACTGAACATATTAATGACATTCAACTCATATCTGGGGTGGGGCGGGGGGGGTGGTGGTGGCTCAGTCGGTTGAGTGTCCAACTCTTAATTTTGGCTCAGGTCATGATCCCAGGGTCACGGGATAGAGCCCTGTGTCAGGCTCTGCTCTGAGTGTGGAGCCTCCTAAAGAGTCTCTCTCTCTCTCTCTCTTTCTCCTGCTCCCTTGCCCCCCGCTCTAAAAACAAAACCAGCCAAACAAACCAAACAAAAACCTCATGTCTTCTCAAATTCTTTATAATACACAAACTTTTGACTTCTTGAAACTCTTTCCCGTGGTTTCCACACCACCTGTGTCCTCACCTACCCCTCTTATTTCCCAGTCGTCTTCCCTAGTTTCTTTCCCTCACCGTTGCTTGCATTTAGACCTTCTCCATTGATTTGCTTCTTGGTCCTCTTCTTCCAATTTCTCTTTGCTTTAACTACAAACTTTAGAGATGACTTAAACCTGCATCGCTGGCTCCGGTATTTCTTCCAAATTCCAGACTGGTATTTTCCAACGGACTTTTAGACATCTCACATGCGTGTCCTGCCTGGTTTCAAGCTTCACATACCAACACTGATTTCCTAATCTTCACCCATCAAAAGCTCTATCTCCATTAACAGCCTAACCACTCGGTCCGGGCTAGAAATCTCTCGTTCTCTCCCTCCTTCCTTCAACAAACATGTTAGAACAAATCATTGTGGGCTCCGGCTCCACCACAGCTCAAACCCACCCCTGTCCATCCATTCTCTGTGGCCATCTCCCCCAGCCAAGGAGTCTTTTCTGCAGACGGCCACTGTGGTCCCCTACCTGATGTTCCTGTCTCCAAGCGTTCCCCAGTCCGATTTTTCCTGTGCACTGCTGACTTTCCTTCTTCTGCAACACAGAGTAGTCCGTGTCAGTTTCCTTTCAAAAACACCTTCACGCTCAACAAAGAAAGTTCAGGCTCCTGGGTGTGACCTTGAATATCTCCGTAATATGCCCTCGATCTAACCTCCCTGCCTATCTCCTACCTAAGTCCCGTGCACTTCAAGTTCCAGCCACCTAATCACACGGGCCCTCCCCAAGCCTTGCGCATGTTGCTCTGTCAGCGCGATGCTCTCCTCTCCTCCAAAATCGCCGTCTTTCCCTTTAAACCTGCCATCTTCTTAACTCGAGAGAATCCTCCTCTCCTCAGGGCCATGGCATGGGTCTGGAATGATGACAGTCAGGAGCGCTGTTGTATGGTTTGCGTCTATGGAGATGGAGACCTGTCTTCCCCATCGAGCCGCGAGTTTTCCAAAAGCAAGCAGCGAGCCTTCTTCCTACTTGTTTTTCTCCATTGTTGGCACCACGCCTCTGCTCGGTAAACTGAAGGTTGTTGTGGAGGCTGTGGTATAAATTCCTCAGGGACAGCGTGACTCACTATGGCATGGCCACGCTGCTCCATAGGAAGGACACTGGGTTTGCCATCAAAGAGACCCAGATTCCAAACCCAGTTACATCATTCATTAATAGCACAACTGGGAGCAAATCCCTTGCCTCCTTCTGGCCAGTTCCCTCACCAGTAAAAATGGGATAATCATAACTTTACAAAGCTTAAATGTCACGGGTGCAGGAGTGTTTGGGCCTAGAAGACTCTCAAATATTGATTGGACCTCATCCTGAAGTCCCTGCCAATCCCGCCTTGACTTTTTGTTTTTGTTTTCCTTTTCTTTCGTTCTTTCTTTCCTTCTTTTTCTTTCTTTTTCTTTCTTCTTCTTTCTTCTTCCTTCCTTTTCTTTCTTTCTTTCCTTCTTTTTCTTTCTTTTTCTTTCTTTTTCTTTCTTCTTCCTTCCTTTTCTTTCTTTCTTTTTCTTTCTTCTTCCTTCCTTTTCTTTCTTTCTTTCTTTCTTTCTTTCTTTCGTTAATGTTTATTTATTTTTGAGAGAGAGAGAAAGAGTGTGTGTGAGCAGGGGAGGGACAGAGAGAGAGGGGGACAGAGGGTCCAAAGCTGGCCCTGTGCTGACAGCAGACAACCCACTGTGGGGCTTGAACTCACGAACCGTGAGGTCGTGACCGGAGCCGAAGTTGGACCCTCAACTGAAGGAGCCACCTAGGAGCCCCTGTTTTTTTCTTTTTTGAGCCGGGAAACATATCACATTCCAAAAATGTGTTTTGGAATGAAAACACTTCAAAAATCTTTTCCTCTTTTTTTTTTTTTAATTCACAGGGAGGGAATAAAACTCGTGGCTAACACAGGAAAGTGATGAGGGTCATAAAACCCTTATTGTGGTGCTTACCACATTACATTATAATAATTTATTGGCTGTGTGTCCCCTGTGAGCTCGTCAAGGAAAGGGACTGTGACCTTTTATCCCAGCAACCAGCACAATGCCGAGCGTGGAGAAGGCTTTCGGTATACATTTATCGTCTACTTAGAGAGCAACTTCACAATCTTTCACAGATACAGCCTCGCATACCTCTTGACCTAAATATTCCACTCCTAGAGTTTATTTAACACGTAAACTCACACAAGCGTACAAGCAGATGAATCTCCAAACATGAGGGTTGTGGTCTTGTTCATAGTAACAAACCAAGCGAACAAACAAAAAAAATCCCTCAAACGTCCAATGTTAGAGGTCCGGTTAAATAAATAACGCACATGCACATGCACATCAAGGAACACTATGTAACATTAAAAACCATGAAGTAGATCTCTAGGCACTGATGTGAAAAGGTGTCCAATATATGTTGTTAAATGAAAAAAGCTTCTGCATAGCGCAAATATATACACTCACGCCCACAACACGCGCATATAGACACGTAGGCCTGTATGCAGAAGAACAGCTTCTTCAAGGTCATACAGGAAAGTGTATATAGTGGTAGTCTCTAGGGCTGCCTTGGTGGCTCAGTCGGCTGGGTGTCCGACTGGGCTCAGGTCACGATCTCACAGTTCGTGAGTTCGAGCCCCGCGTCGGGCTCTGTGCTGACAGCTCGGAGCCTGGAGCCTGCTTCAAATTCTGTGTCTTCCTCTCTCTGCCCTTCCTCTGCTCGCACTCTGTCTCTCTCTGTCTCTCAAAAATAATGCGTAAACATTAAAAAAAAAATTATAGTGGTAGTCTCTACAGAACAGAACTAAGGAATTAGGAGAAAGAGGAAGACTTTTCAGGCTCACCGTTTAGCCTCTGAAACAATGTCAACTTTTCATCAGCAGCAGGAACGAATTAAATGTTTTGATAATAGGGGCGCCTGGGTGGCGCAGTCGGTTAAGCATCCGACTTCAGCCAGGTCACGATCTCGCGGTCCGGGAGTTCAAGCCCCGCATCGGGCTCTGGGCTGATGGCTCAGAGCCTGGAGCCTGTTTCCGATTCTGTGTCTCCCTCTCTCTCTGCCCCTCCCCCGTTCATGCTCTGTCTCTCTCTGTCCCAAAAATAAATAAACGTTGAAAAAAAATTAAAAAAAAAAATGTTTTGATAATAAACAAATAAGTGTCTGTTGAACAATTCTACTTTGACCTTGTCTGGGTAGAATTTGATTATTAATTTTCATCAGCGGGATACAGAAAGTGATACGCATAAACTCCTTTCTTTTCCCTTGACGTGAGTTCAAAGACCGTAGGCGCAATTTCCGGAACATTCGGTTGCAAAGCTGGCGTCTCTGGTGGTTTATCAATGTCACTAAGAGCACCAGATGCATTTATAATCCCACCCCTAAGAGTCAATTGTGGCTTGTTCTCTGTGATCAATTACCAGCCCCTTCTTACTCTCTTAGCGGAAAACACATCCTCCCCAGGACAAAAGGGAGAGTGGAGAAAATCAGCTTGCCGATTGTCTGTGCAGGCTTCACGCTCTTTCCCTGGAAGCCATGTGGCTGCCTTAACAGTTGTCCCAAAGCTGGCACTGCATAAGGGAGAGGCATCTATAGCAGCAAGTGGTGGTGATTAATGTTAAGCTGTCATGGAAAATGTTTTTGCACTTTAATGTCAGAGAACTGAATTATTATTATAGGTCTGATGTTCCCTCGCCAAAGCTGTGTGTTTGCTCCCCGCCGCCCCCCCCCCCACCGCCCCCGATACAAAATGAACACAGAAAGCTTTCTGGTTGGCTCCCAGGAGCATCTTTTGGAGAAAAGACAAAAGGAACGCCGCCAAGCCAGCCGAGGCCCCTTGGGGCCCTGATGGGAGCATCAGGCCCTCCCCCCACCTGCCTGCCCCAGGCTGGAGGAAGCCCTAATAAGCCCCTCTGCCCGCATGGATCCCAGCTTGCCTGCTTGAGCCATTTGGAATCCCCAGAGGGTGGTGGACACCCCGGAGGAGAAAAGGATAGAGAAAGTCCAGATTTGGTACAGGGAAGAGAAGTTGCTGAATGCAGAAACAGGTGGAGGGGAGCATGGGGGCCAAGGTCAAGCCATACGCGGAGGTCCTTCAGATCCACGCCATCTGGATCTGAGTCAGACACAAAGCGTCACCCACTGGAATGCCTACGAACCCCTCCTCACTCCCCCCAAGCAGAGGAGGAGGAAAGGGGTGCAAAAACTGACTGACTTTTGCATTGCAATAAAATATTTATTTCTTGCATAATCTGCCAGCAAATTAGATCAAAGAGCTGTCAGTTTAAAACCATGCAATTCATTAAGGGAACAAACTTAAAATATACTTAGTCTAAAATAACATTTACCAAGAGGCAGGATTGATGTACGTAGCTAGAACAGATCTAGGAACTAGAAGAGAGTAACAAAAAATGGAACGCTGACTTTCTGGCACCGTATCAACTCTTTTCGAAAACGGAAGGTCAGCATATTAATAATAACAACTACTATTTATTGAGATCCTACCCTGTGCCAGGCCAGGCGCTTTACAAAGTTTTTATCTGTAACCTACCACGTGGAAAATGTAGTTATTCTCATTTTTCAGATGAGAGATCCGAGAATCAGAGAACTTGCTGAAAAGCATACGGCAAGTCAATGGTGGATTGCCACGCTGTCTGTCCGCCTGGCTGTCTGTCCACCGAACCAGACTGCTTCCCAGTACGTGCTATCAAAAGGGATACACATTGGGGCGCCTGGGTGGCTCAGCCAGTTGGGCGTCTGACTTCGACTCAGGTCATGATCTCGCGGTCTGTGAGTTCAAGCCCCATGTTGGGCTCTATGCTGACAGCTCAGAGCCTGGAGCCTGCTTCAGATTCTGTCTCTATCTCTCTCTGCCCCTCCCCTACTCTCACTGTGTCTCTCTCTCTCTCTCAAAAATAAAATAAAAACATTTAAAAAATTAAAAAAAAAAGGGATACACATTATGGCTAAACAGTCTACATTTTAAGCTCATCTTTCATCCAAATATTTGTTTTCATTGCATCTGATTCAACCCTTGACAGAAGGTGGGTCCTAACTTCAGCTTAAAAGTAGGGTCCTTGGGGTGCCTGGGTGGCTCAGTCAGTTAAGTGTTCAACTCTTGATTTTGGCTCAGGTCACGGTCTCATGGTTCCTGGGTTCAAGCCCCGTGTCAGGCTCTGCACTGACAGTGCTTGGGATTCTCTTTCTCTCCCTCTCTCTCTGCCCTCGCCCAAATAAATAAATAAACTTTTTTTAAAAAATGGTCCTTGAAGCTATTTGAATACTGACCATGATAAACCAATAGGAGAAACTGACCTGGGGCCCTTGACTCAAGAAATATTGCTATATTTCATGTTTGAATCTGCTGGAAGGGGGCTGCAAGCCAATCTTGCATATATTATATGCTTCAGTATCTATAGCTGTATTCTTGTCCACTGGGTTAATAGCTACCTCGCGAGGTGGTAAGAGAAGAAAATAACGTATTGGGTCAACTCTGGATTCGCTCTCTCCTCTGGGCTCCAGAATAGTATAACCAAAGCCATTTAGATGCCCCATAGGTACCTCCAATTAATTCATCACCTCTGGAAGTGAACACAGCATTTCCCTCCAGACTAACTCTTCCTGGTTTTCCGGTGAAGATCCTTCAGAAGGGGAGCAAACAGTTCGCTCCAGCCACGCGAGGGCCCCAGGGAGTAACTGGGGTGATAACTCCTAACTTCCCACCCCCCACATCAGATACTCACCAGGTCAGGTCACTTTTGTTCCTTAACGTCTCAGATGTGTCTGCTCCCCTCTATGTGTGAGACTGCAGCCTTAGTTCAAGGTACCATATGTCTCTCCCACTACTGCAACCACCTCCTGACTGGCTCCAATCTTTCCAGCCTTGCCCTATCCCAACCACCTTCCATATTGATTCCAGAGAAAGTGTTCTAAAGAGCAAATCTAATAATGACACTTTTCTGCTTAAAATCAAGTGACCTCCCTCTGAGCCCCTAGATTTTTTTAACACCTTCATTGAGATATAATTGACATATCATACAACTTACCCACTTAAACTGTTTAGTTCCATGGTTTTAGGATATTATGAGAGCCGTATGTCCATCAACACGAGCAATCTTAGAATATCTTTATTAAGTAAAAGGAAACTCCATACCCATTCACAGTCACTCTCTTTTTCTCTCCAACCCCTCTCATCCCTGGCAATAAATGATCTGCTTTCTGTCTCTCTAAACTTGCCTATACCGACATTTTATATAAATGGGACCATACACTGTGTGGTCTTTTAGGACTGACTTCTTTCCCTTAGCATGATGTCTTCCAGGTTCATCCATGTTGCAACCTATATCAGTATTTTGTTCCTTTTTTATGGCTGAATAATATTCCACTGCATGGATACACCACCTCTGTGTATCTATTCATTCATCAGATCACCACCTTTTGACTATTATGAATAGTGCTGCTTTGAACATTCACATACAAGTGTTCGTATGGATATACATTTTCGTTTCTCTTGGCTAGACATGAGTCAAAGTGCTGGGTCAAGTTAACTTTTTTGTATTTAACTTTTTAAGAAACTGCCAAGCTGTTTTCTAAAGTAACTGTACTACCCTCAGATATTTTTAAATCCAAGTTGTTTAACGGGGTTTGCAAAGCCCTTCCTGGTTACCTTCCTGGTTACAGCCTACCTTTCCATCTTCATCTCCGTCTATACCCCAATGCAGCCCGCCTGCTTCAATTACACCCACTTAGCAATCCCTGAAAACAAATCCTCTGTCTCATTTGGCTTCCGTAAACATTGTTTCCCCATGCTTGGACCACCCCTCTCCAGGCTAATGCCCACTGGTCCTCAGGCCCCAATATCTGTGACACTTCTCCCCAGAGCCCCCAACAATCCTGGCATTAACCTTTCGCTCTGTCATGTGGGCCCTGAATTTACTATTCCAGCAGGACTTGTCACACGTACTGTCATTGGTGACCTCATTGGTGACCTTGAGCCTTTACTAAACGGTAAGCTCCCTGAGGGTAAGGATTATACTCTTTGTCCTTGGCCAAGAATGGTTCCTGGAGTCTTGGAGGTCCCCAATAAATATTTAGTGAGTATACAAAGCCGCTGACATGTAGTAGGTTATCACTCCTCTTCCCTGACGAATTGAGCTGTGGAGTGATGGGTCCCCATCTCCCTTCACCCAAAGGAAATCGTTCACCAATCCTCTTGGAAATGCACAATCTAATTTTTAAAATAAAACACTTGTGGTTCCTTCCTAATTCTGTTTTGCTTGGGCTAAGAATAAAATGAGTTGGCATTTCTTGGGTATATATCAACTGACAGTAGAGGGAGCCAAGCCAAGAATGTGTTAGGTAGCTGGTAGGAATCTGTATGTGATTAAAAATAGGCCATGTGTAATAATGAAAAATTGAAAATTACTCAAATGACCAACAATTGGGGAATAACTAAATCGATTCTGGTAGTAGACAGATAGATGAATAATACTGCCATTATAATTGTAAATATGGAAATGTCTGTTTGAAATGATCCTAACAATAAAACCGGAACACCAACTAGAATATACACGTTGGTCGCAAGCAGGCAACATTGTGTGTGTGTGAGATGACAACGAACAGAAAAGATCACGTCATAGAACCATACTAATGGTGGGTGTTGTCTGGTGAAATTTAGGATTTTGCTCTTTCAATGTTTCTTAGCTTTTGCCGTAAAGATCTATAACAAATGATTGCCACGTATTGTTCTGAAAGTGTGTGTCACAAATTAAACCTACTGAAGTTCCCTAAGGTAACTAAGGGCACTGTTGAAAATGTTTTGGATGTATATATGATGCATTGCAGCCTTTAATGTAAAAATCTCTATATATGTACATGTTGCATACATATATTGTATACCTACACACACATGTATACGTGTCTTCCCCAGTGCTCTTAAAGAAGGCAAAATATTTTCACTCTGTGATTCCTCCTTGCCCCTAGCACCTTTGGGAGTCAGACAAAACAAGCACTATGGTATCATCCCCTCTTCATCCATTTAACTTTAGACACAAGCCAAAACTGAGATTTGTGGGGCACCTGGGTGGCTCAGTCGGATAAAGCGTCTGACTTTGGCTCAGGTCGTGATCTCACATCATGAGTTCGAGCCCCGCATCGGGCTCCATGCTGACAGCTCAGAGCCCGGAGCCTGCTTCCGATTCTACGTCTCCCTCTCTCTCTCTCTCTCTCTCTGCCCCTCCCCTGCCCACATTCTGCTTCTGTCTCTCAAAAATAAATAAACATTTAAAAATGAAAACAAAACACAGAAACTGAGATTTGTAAGATGGCTTGCTCAAGGTTACACAGCTAGAACCAAGATTGGAACCAAGATTGGAAGATCAAGATTGGATCAAGATTGGAACCAAGATCAGAACCAAGATTGGAATCCAGGTGTCTCCACACAGACACAATTCCTTAACTCTACCCAGAAACTGGAGCTAAAATGTGAGCAGGAAGGGCCCACAAGTACTCAGGATCTGCAGAGTTCTTTACTGAAGCATCTTGCCCAATATCCTGCCCCAGGAGACGCTCCAGAAGCGTTTGTTCAAAACATCGATGGATCGATGGGTCCATCAATGGGCAAGAGTTCAACAAGTCAACACTGCTCAGCAAAAATTCTTTGGTATTCTATGATGTCATTTTTACCAGACCCTCACTAGGACTTCCAACTTTTCCTCTACAAAAATTCCATCTATTCATTTATTCACTCGGCAATTGGTTATTGCTTATTAATTACCAGGCAACTGCTCTGTGCAAGAAGCTGTGTTAGTAGCTTAAGAAGTGATAGGAATAAGGTATTGTTCTTACCTTTGATATATTTATAATCTACTAGAAGAATGCAATTCATATTTTTAAAAAATCCCTAAATTTCCAGGCAAAATCTGAGGTCAAGAGATGACAAACGCTTTTCAGAGAATCCGGAGGAGAGAGATCCTTGTGTCTAGTTGACAGGATAGAGGAAAACACCATGGAAACGTGGCATTTCGGCGGGACCTTGAATGACAGGTACAATTTCAGAAGATGGGCTGGGGGAGGACATTTCAGGAGAAGCAAAGCATTTTCACAAAGACGTGAGGTAAAAAATTCACAAAGGTGAGGATCTAAGAAACAGTTTCCTCAGGGAAATAAATGCTCTTCTGCTAACGTGGGTTCTCTTTTTCCACGGGTGCCTTTGTCTAAAGGTGAAGTGCACGGTTCCCCGGTCACCTCACGTGCCTCACGCAGATGCTGGGTCCCAGCTATGCAGGAACATGCTGTGAGGACTTGTGTGTTCAGTTCCTGTAGAAAGTAGCGTTAGCCCCGGTGTGCAGTGGAGTGTGAAACAAAGGTGCAGAGAGCCCGGGGCCGTTCTCAAGGTCACAGGATGAGTCAGCCGGGTAGAAACCCTAGAACGAGGGCTGTACCTCTCCAAGGGAGGCTGCGTAGACATGTGTGTGGGAAAGCACAGTGTGTTCCCACCCCCTGCCCTCTGCGTCCAAGTGGTTGGTGCCTTTCTTCCTAGGAGCTCAGCATGTGCTGTAGACATGATTTGCTTCTCTCTCTCTCTCGTGGTTGAAGGAAGGTGAAGGCATATTTACCTTCTTTTCTCAAAGAGACAAACCAAAGTCCACAAGGAATCCTAAGCAGTTTATCTGATACCATGTAATATGTGCTAGAGTTAAGCAGGCTTCGGGCCCAGGAGTTATGTTCCATGTGGTTCCTGGGTTGAGATTGCGGAGCCAGGGGCCGGGCATTCGAAGACTTGACTCGGGATCCCGGCTCTATCAATTGCCTACAGTTCCAGCCTGGACAATTGCCCCTCCCCTTTTAGTCTCTTCCTTCATCTGTCAATGGGAGTAACACGATGCTTTTGTGTCTGTCTTCAACACACATTTTAATGCTAAGAAAACACATCTGAAACAGTACCTGCAAATGCATTTAAATTGGTTACTTTGGGGGGCCGGCGCGGGCGTTCAGTCGGCTAAGCGTCCGATGCTTGGCTTCCGCACAGGTCATGATCTCACAGTTTGTGATTTTGAGCCCCCACGTCAGGCTCTATGCTGACCATGTGAACCTGCTTGGAATTTTCTCTCTGCCCCTTCTCCACTCGTGCTCTCTCCTTCTTTCCCAATAAATAGACATTAAAAAAATATCGGTTACTTTGGGGAGGAAAGTGGAAGCGATTGGCTTCTATTTGTTCTTGATGTACTTCTTTTTCATTCGGGATGGCTGACAGTGATCTAGGCAAACCAAGGGATAGAAATAACAGCAATCTCATAAACTACCACACAGAAAAGACCTAGCCCGGTGATTGCCAAATACTGCCTTCTCCATAAAAGTTGGTTTCGTGTTTTTTTAATGTTTGATTTTTGAGAGACAGAGAAACAGATCGCAAGCGGGGCAGGGGCAGAGAGAGAGGGAGACACAGAATCCGAAGCGGGCTCCAGGCTCTGAGCTGCCAGCACAGAGCCCCACGCAGGGCTCAACTCATGGACGGTGAGATCATGACCTGGGCCGAAGTCAGACGCTTAAGTGACTGAGCCACCCAGACGCCCCTCATCTTTTGAAAATGAGCCAGTATGCTTTGTGGTGAGGAAGAGGTGGAATGTAAGAGAAAAAAAAAACAAAGAACAATAGAAGAGTAACACAAAGTTTCTAATCAAGGGCTAAATTCCTTGAGAGATCATGGAGACGAAAGAGCACCGGCCTTGGCTTTGAGAAACAGACCCGTTTTCAAGGTCACTGCTGCCACATGTCCGTTCTAGGACATTGGAGAAGTCATAACCTCTCTGGGCCTTAGTTTCCTTATCTGTAAATGGAGAGAAAAATCCTCACCGTATAGATTTACTGTAAGGATTCTATGAGACAAAAACGTAGGATGCTCCAGAAGGCACTGAGTATCACACACAGTACGGGCCACGGAAATAAAAACACCATGTTTACCTACAAAGCTCCTATTTTACCTGCTTCTGGTACAGATTGTTTCACAGGGGCGTCTCTAGGACCGTATCTCAGGGGCTCACCTACACTGTTTTAGCCATAAATTATTCTTTTAAAAATACTTTGTATCGTACGCTTGAAAGTTACTGTGAGGGTAGAGCTTTCAGGTTCTTACCATTAACAACAACAAAATGCTAGTTATGCGAGGGTGAAGATAACGAGATAAACGTGATAAACGAGATAAACATGTTGCCACGTGTTCGTATCTCAAGCCACCATCGTATTGTATACGCAACGTCACGTACGCCAACGTCACGTGTCAATTGCCTCTCAATAAATCGAGGAAAAAAACCGTTTCCACAGATACAAATTGAAGCCCAAAAAAGCGCACCAAAGACCCGCCGGAGTGGACCTCACTTTCGATCTTTCTGATCAAGACAGGCTTTTCAAGCTCACATACTTGTGGTCAAGCGCTGACCTCGGTGATCTCCGCGTACTTCCGGGACATGGTATGTTTACTCTCCTGCAGCCTTCGGTAGCAGATGTGTTTAAAGAGCAATAAACTCAAGAGAGTTAAAAAAAAAAAAAAAAGAGCCATAAACTCAGCAATGAATGATAGGTAGGGACATGCTTGATTTCTTCTGGCCCTCCTTGTTCTGAGTCAAAGAATTTTCCCTGGGTAGGAATTTGGCCCATGTACTCTGTTGGGTGTACCTAGCTGAGGTATACTTTTATTTTTATTTTTTTAAAGTTTATTTATTTATTTTGAGAGAGAGACAGAGAGAGCACGAGCAGGGGAGGGGCAGAGAACGAGAGAGAGAAGGAGAGAGAGAATCCCAAGCAGGCTCCACGCTGTCAGCTCAGAGCCAGAGGCAAGGGCTCAAACCCACGAACTGTGAGATCATGGCCTGAGCTGAAACCAAGAGACAGTTGCTTCACCAACTGAGCCACCCAGGCACCCTGGGATATTTTTATAGGGAGCTGTAAATCAGGGATGATCTTTGTCCCTTTCAACTCAGAGCAGTTGGCTTTCTGATTTCTTCACCTACGAAATGAAGCCGGCCTGTTGTCGTGACAGCTTGACATCATGGCTTGTGAGATTTAGATGAGACACTGTATGTTTGCACAGTGTTGTGCAAACTGGGAATAATAAACCACCCAGGAGAAAACCCACAAGGGGAGCTGAGGTCCCAAATCCTAGAACCCCGGCCTCAGTTTTCTTGTCCACGGAGAGACTTAACGGAAACGTTCCCGAAACTCAGTGGAAAAGGAACATTTTGCTGTTGAATTTGATCTATTCTTTTTTTTTGCCCTAAAATCTCCCGCTTCGTGTGTTCTTGCTCTCAGTGTAATACTTTGGATCTTGGTTCTGTGTCCTGTGTGTCTGAGCCTTGATTCTCTCTGCCACCTCCCTTCCCCTTCTCTTTGCTACCGTGGGCTCTTCCAGGCAGAGGTAGGGGAGCAGTAGTTCTCAGAGGGAGCATAGGGGCAGGTGGTGGCGTCTCTCGCTAATTCCATCTCTTAAAGACGCCACAAAAGGGCGAAAACAATCTTCTGAGAAAGCTTGTCTTCTTTCATTTATTGGGCCCTCCCTGTGTGCCAGGCGCCGCGCTTACGGTCCGCACAACAGTCTATGGGCGAGGACTTTTATCTACGTCGCGGTTAAGGAAAGGAAGAACTTAAGTGGCTTGTTCGCAGTCACACAGCTAATCGATGACAGAGGTGGGCTTAAAATCGAGGTGCATCTGACATCGAAGCTTTTAGCCCCTGGCCTCCACTGGCTCCTGTTCTACTAACGCTTGCGTTTGACCTGGAGCAAATCCGACCCCCACCAGCCACCCCACCTTCCCACAGGTGCAGGGTTGTTGTTCGTCCAGCTGGGACATCCTCTACCCTCTCTTGAAAACCCTGGCTAACTCCTGCCTGCCTTTTAAGACTCAGTTCCGGAGATGCCTTGGCAGACATCCCCAACTTGACCTCAAGCCCCACCCCCCATCCCCCACCCCAGGCTCCCACGGTCCAAACACTATGTATTTTCATATTTCGATTTTTGGGTTACCTGTGTGTGCTCTCACAGCGAGCAACCTGAGGGCAATTTTTTTGTGCATTCCCGACGCTTAGCCACTGCCCGGCACCGGCCCGAAGTTGGCCCTCTGTACTTGTCCGTTGAATGAGTAAATGGATTAATATATAATGAATACGTGAACAGCAACAAAGGCTACAACAGAGAACAGCCCAACCCTGCTCCTTACTTCTTGTACCCTCATCTTTATCGACGCGGCCAACCAAGTAGCACTAAATCAATTCAACAAAGATTTATTGCGCCGTAGGGAGGTGTCGCAGAGCGCTGGCACTTTGCTTCAGAGTATCTCGGAAGCGAGGACCCTGGGCACAGATGTCTGGTCTGTAAGAGGAGTGTGATAATCATACCTTTATCACAGGATTGCCGTGGGCTCAGGTCGCAGAATAGATACAAAAGCTCTTCTGACATTGCAAGGTGATATGCACATGTCGGTGGTTGTTACTTTACTGTTATTACTACGCACAAGGCACTCTGTCAGGCCCCGAAGGGGGACTTGAAGATGAGTAAACTACTGCCCACAGGACACTGGCCACAAAATGAAGCACTCAAAGGCCTATGAAATAAGGCAGAAGTTCAACGACCTAGAGGGGCTCGCAGGAGGGAGAAATCAGGAGTCAGGGGTCAGGAAAGCCCATTTGCCTAAGGCTGTGGGATCTGTGAGGGAGGTCGAATGGCAAGGTCACACTCCGAAGCCATTTATGGTCATGGGCAGTGTCATAAGGAACTGAACTGTGTGCTATTTGAACACAGCAGGATCTTCCAGGGTGTGGTCAGTGAAGGCCACAGAGACCTGGGCTGGATGTCAAAGAATGGGTTGGATTCAGGTTGTCCTTGCTGGACAGAGGATACAAATAATGGCAGGCTAGAGCCTGGAGAGTCTGGGAGACTAAGGATCGAGGAGAGCAGAGCCAGGGCTCGTGGTGCTCTATTCAGGCCTCATCCCATGACCCCAGGTGAAGCATCAAAACCGTATGAAGGGCCACCCTGGGTGGATCCATAGTCCATTCAGTACTCTCTATATTTGGACCGTAGCTCCAGGGGATAGTTTGGGAGAGCTTCTGGTGATACTCTTTGGATGAGTCTTTAGCGATTGGGAAGATAAATTGTATAATAACCTACATGGTCATGGAACAATCATTCATGACTTTTTATTAACCCTGTCTTCATCTCTAGGCAAAAATTCACAGACACACAAAAGACTATCTTCAAGGAATGTTCTATGATACAAAGCTGTTTCATAGGCTCTTGGATGGCTGATAGAAAAAAAAAAATTTTTTATATAAAAAGCAACCCTTAAAAAAAAAAACAAAAACCCAAACTGTAGAGATGAACAGCAGATCAGTTGCCTAGGGCTGGGGCTGGGAATGGGGATTGGATTGATTGTGCAAATTGATCGCGTTGGCACAAGGGAACCTTTGGAGGATGGAAGTGTTGGAAATTACAATGGGTGGATTTTATGTTGTGCATATTACAACTCACAAGATTTAAAATAAAAGAACTATATAAATGCTTCCTTCAGTCCTTAACCATAAAACATTATTCTTTTTTTAAGTTTTTTTTAGAAGTTTATTTATTTTGAAAGAGAGAGACAGAGATAGAGCACGAACAAGGATGGGCAGAAAGAGAGAGAAAGAGAGAGAATCCCAAGCAGACTATGTGCTGTCAATGCAAGGAGCCCAATTCAAGGCTCAAACTCACCAAGCCAAGAGATCTTGACCTGAGCTGAAATCAAGAGCCAGCTTAACCGACAGAGTCACCCAGGCACCCCAAAACATTATTCCTTACCCAGAAAGAAATTGCAAGGACAGAGACGAGAATGAGAGGACACTCAAAGTCATGTCGCATCAGAAACGTAAAGACTTGGGGATGGTCAAGCTAGAAAGGCGAGGGGAAGGGAAGAGAGGAACCCTGGGGGTACTCCATGGGGGAAAGGGATTCAGGGTGATCTGTGAAACCCAGGGGAGGCTGAACTCACTGAGATGGATGAATGTCTACTTTGCTCTGAGAAGTCGGGAGCCACCCAGCACTGGGCGTGGGCCCGATGCCCTGCTGTTGATGTTGTAGGTCTTTAAACATTGGATGGGGGTGTGGTGTATAGAGACTTGAAGGCCCTTTCTCTCCCTAAGAGTCTATGATTCTCTAAACTAGGTGAAATGTGGCCTTGCCTCACATATTAGCAGAGAAGGGAGAAAGCAGACCAGATTTGTGTTCCTTTCCTTCCCAAAGTGTCCGACTACAAAACTGGGCAAAAAGATCCCACAGCCAAGACAAGGAACTTTCTTTACAGTAGCCAGAGCTTGAGAGTCAATTCTGTTGAACTTTGGGGCCTTAAGGTCTTTGAGTTCAATCCTCGGCTTGGCATCTAGAAGCTTCCATCTGTAGAACTCTGAGCTCCCTTCGCAGCCTTTCTTCCATGTTCCCTGCTGCAAACCATCTGTTCCAGGGGAGCTGACCAACACACAGCCCCTCCCCCCCCATGCCTTTCACATTTTCCATTCTGCATCGTTCTTCAGATCACTACCCCTGCATGAAATGCCCTACTCTGATCATCACACTTGCCTAAGCCTTAACCTACTCGCAAGGCCAAAATCCAGTCGCATCCTGCCACTGCCTCACCGGTGACATAGTTGTGGAAGTGTATCCTGGGAGTACCTCACCGGGAGCCGTCTGCCGGCAAAGGTCAAAGCTGATCATTGCGGGGCTGAGACTACAATAGGCCCAGGGATGAACTGGGAATCCAAATGGGCCAAAGTCAAGGGGATGTTGACAGGATTAGGGGATCCAAACAGAACGCTGATCCAGTGGGGTTTTTGTTTTCTCTCAAAGTTTTAATTTATGTGTACTGTATATGTAATATTCAGAAAATCCAGAATGGGATGCCTGGGTGGCTTAGTTGGTTAAGCATCAGACTCTTGGTTTCGGCTCAGGTCATGATCTCACGGTCTGTGGGTTCATGCCCCACGTCTGTGCACGATGTGCTGTGGGCTGTGCTGATGGCTCAGAGCCTGGAGCCTGCCTCAGATTCTGTGTGTGTCTCTCTCTGTCCCTCCTCCATTCATGCTCTGTCTCTCTCTGAAAATAAATAAATAAAACACTTTTTTTAAAAGTTCCAAAATAAACAAACAAACAAATAAATAAAGTGATGCCCCTGCTGAAAAGGTAATGGTCATTGAAATGCCATTTCTTAATTTTGGGCAAGCAAGAGAGGAATAGTTGTAATTTCTCTGTCCAAAGGTTTTTAAAAATCAGCTTACTAAGTATTCTCCAAAAGGTATCCTCTTGGCCTTTGATGGTCTCTATTTTCAAGCTGAACAGGAAAAATTGAAAATGAAGAGACTATATCCTAAGGGGGGGAGGGGGTGTCCAAAATTGAAAAATGTTATAGACATTTCAGTTTATATTTTCATAACCAGTAATCGGTGATGTCTCTATAAATATTACCTTATTATTTGAAGATACCACAATATAAAGGCATGTTAGGCACAAATCTCTTATGTGCAGTAAATATGTCATAAGCTGAAGTCAGTTGACACACTATTAGTTACACCATTCCCAACAACCAAACCCGCAATCACTTCCCAGCCTTTGGGCGACATGCTTGGACAGCCTGTCATATTCAAGGTGGTTATATCCTAGGAAGAAACAGTTGTATCCTTTGGAATAGGTCCAATTCCCGGAAATGCCTCAGTAATCAAGATGGAGTAACCAAGGTCCCCAAATTGTCTCCTCTCGTCTCACCTCCCGTGTTGTTTCTGCACAAGGAGGAAGGGCTGAAGTGGAAGGAAGGAAGTGGATGTGCTCTTGGCATAGTTTGGCTGTGGTTCTAAACCACTGATTAACCAGTACTTGTCATCTTTAAAAAGAAAAACTTGACTCCTGGTTCCAATTTCATAAGTGGCTTTATAGCTCAGGAAACTTCCACCAAAGGGCCCATCCTTAAAGAAACAATTTTTTCCTCCAACTGCAGTGATAGGATCAACATTGAAATGGGGGCCACAGGTGGTTGGTCCCCTAGTGTAAGGATGCGACATAGCTTGGTGCTTTTCTGAGTCTCCTTACAAAGACTGGACGTCACGGATGTCATCTGTAGGGAGGAGAAAATATGTTAACTGTAACTGTAGAGGGAGAACATGATAGCCTTTGGATCTTTGGAATGGCCAAGCTCATGAACAATAGCAGTAAACAAGTTTATGCCTTTGGTGTGTTTAACCTAGATTTCAGCCTCACCGAAACGCAAGGCTTCTCGAATGCCAGCTCGGGCTCCATAAGCTTGATGGGCCCACCTCTGCCATCAAAGGATTGGAGCCCCTTGTGTGAGCTCCTCGTGTGAAATGTATCCTAACGTCGGCCTCACCGGGGCTAATCTGTCTGAATTGCAGGGGGTCACGTCACTCCGTACTTGAAAAGCCTCCTGGATGGCATAGTCCATATCTTTCCACGCCACGTCAGGAATGCAATTCTTGATTCCGTAGGTTACATATGTTCTGCCCAGACAGGTTTCCCCATCATTGTGCCGGACCAGTGAACATGGGATCCTCCGCAGTGAGGTGTTTACATCATTGCCAGAGGAGATGCACCCGGTTGCCCCGTCACATTTAGCCCCAAGAACTGCTGCGTGTCCTGGGTTATGTCCACCAGCAAGTCGCTAATGACTCATTTTGAACACAGTTCTTTCCATCTCCATCTGGAGGCCATAAAAGGTGCCCATCATCTTCTTCTGGACTTGTACCACCAGGCAGAGGAACAGCTCCAGAGGCAGGAGTTTGAAGAACCAGACTTAAGAGTAGAAACTTCTAACTTTCTCTTGAATAGTTTAACCCAACTTACTTTGTTCCTTTTCAATCTCCAGCTGGCTTTTATTCCTGCCTTTTATATATGCAGATATTTCCACCCCCAACATCCCTCGGTGTCTCTGACACCAGATCTCAGGGAGCACTCCCACCTCTAAATTCCTTATTATCTGTACTTCTTCTTTGATAACACCTTGTATTATCACTTAGCTTTTCCTCAAAATGATCGGATTTACCAACTGTGTTGTAAGACCCTCGATGGCACCCAGGCCAACCTGAGTTTCCAGTGTTATTATTACTTTTTTTATTTGCTATTTTTTTATTTTTGAGGTTGGCATCTCCCTCTACTTCCCACTCTCTCCTTTGACCCTGAATCTTCAAATTTAGACCAAAAGAGTTTTCGCAGGTGCATTCAAATGAAAGTGAGGTGAGGAATTTGGAACTGCCCTCTGGCCAGAGGGAAAGGAATCCCCAGCATTCAGGATCAATGTCCTTAAATGATGGCATCCTAAGCACCTCAGATCAAGCCTGATTTTTTTTTTTTTGAGAGGAGGGGGGCACCTGGTGGCTCAGTCATGATCTCGCGGTTCGTGGGTTCAAGCCCCGCATCAGGCTCTGTGCTGATGGCATGGATGGAGCCTGCTTTAGATTCTCTCTCCCTCCCTCCCCTGCTTGAACACTCAAGAAAGAAAGAAAGAAAGAAAGAAAGAAAGAAAGAAAGAGAAAGAAAGAAAGAAAAAGAAAGAGGGGGAGGGACAGAGAGAGAGAGAGAGAGAGAGAGAGAATCCTAAGCAGGCTCCATGCTCAACATGGAGCCCAACACTGGGCTCGATCCCACGACCCTGGGATCATGACCTGAGCCGAAATCAAGAGTCAGACACCCAACCAACTGAGCGACCAGGGGCCCCAAGGCTGATATTTAAAATTAGGACTCTTGGGGCGCCTGGGTGGCTCAGTCGGTTGAGCGCCTGACTTTGGCTCAGGTCATGATCTCACAGCTCTGTGGGTTTGAGCCCCACATTGGGCTCTGTGCTGATGGCTCGGAGCCTGGAGCCTACTTCGGATTCTGTCTCCCTCTCTCTGCCCCTAACCCACTTGCATTCTGTCTCTGTCTCTCTCAAAAATAAATAAAAACATTAAAAAAATAAAATAAAATAAAGTAAAATAAAATAAAATAAAATTAGGACTCTCTATATCTACACATCCACGTCGGAAGTTTTAGGCTCGTCTGAGCCTTTTGTTGGTGTGGTTAAAGGAAACAAATGCTGTTGCGGGGCGGTGGGGGGGGAGGGGGAGGGGTCCAGCCTGCATGTAAATGGTTCCCTCAGAATGAAAGGGCTTAATGTAAAACATTTTTCTGCAAGTCATTCCACATTCATTAAGTACTATCACTGGTATTTGTCTCTTAAACCCCTTTTACGAGTGGGAGGACCCCAGAGAGTTTACAAATAACGCCAGTGCCAATGGAGGTGGTTAGTATGACCTAACACACATCCATCTACTGGGGAAGTCCTGGGAGGAGAGACTGCTTTATCATTTATTCCAGTTACTCACTCCTGTTTTGGCCATCGAGTCGTGTTTAAAGGGGCCCTTCAAGGTTATTTGGCTCAAACTCCCAGCAAATTCTGGGATTTGCTTTCATACCTGACCTGCGTTCGACCACTCCGAGCGTTGTCAGATTACCCCTGTGTGAGGCAGTCCCACCCGCCATGCCTAGCTATGGGGGTCAAGAAATTTCCCACGGGGGGAGGGTGGGAATCTTCTTGATATTTGTCTGCACTTGCCCCCCTGTCTGCTCCCTTCACTGAATGGAACGTCTTGACCTAGTAAGTCTTGTCCAACCCACCAGGGCACGGACACCCATGTGGGTTTTGTACGCCTGAATATCAGAGACGGTGTCGGAATATGCGTGGAGTGCGTAGCCCCTTTCTCGTTTCTGTTACTTCCGATAAGTTCAGTTTAGAGAGTTATATAATTCTCAAATTTATAAGGGGCCTCAAAGTTCATCTAGGACGTAAATTCACAACATGAGCAAAAAAACCCACCTGACTCTTTTATGCACAGAGTGCAGATGCGCATACAGCGCGTAAACATACATACGGCATATCAGGTGGTGGTACATTTTTATGGCAGAGGGTAACGAGGAAAATCCATCTTTAAAAAGGATCTTAGGGGAGAAATAACGAAAACACAAAGTTGAGAAACACTGATGGGCCAGTGTCTTGAGGCCAATTACCTCAGAATCCATCAGGAGTGGGATCCAAACAGCACTTTTTTTTTTAATGTTTTTTATTTCTTTTTTGGGAGAGAGAGCATGAGCTGGGGAGGGGCAGAGAGAGAGGGGGGCAGAGGATATGAAGTGGGCTGTGCGCTGACAGCAGCAAGCCGGATATGGGGCTCGAACTCACAAACCGTGAGATCGTGACCTGAGCCAGCCTACGTCGGACGCTCAGCCGACTAAGCCACCCAAGTGCCCCAAAACAGCACAATTTTTCAAAACTAGTTTTCGACTATATAGCCGAGATTGAGCACCAGTGACCTAGACGAACCCCCCTCTTATCCCATGGGGCATTTGGGGACCGAAAAAGAGAAATAACCTGTTGTGATGAGCAAACTAGACAGTAGAGTCCCTCTTGAGGGCTATTTGAACCTTTTGTTTCACCGTGCCATGATGTTTTTTTCAACTTTTTTCTGTACCATTTTGTTATGCTTCTATAACATGTTAGCCTGTGGACAATTTGGCCCATGTGTTTATACCACACTTTATCCTGACAGCTTGAGTAATGAGGTACCGCCCTTTGTGAAAGTGGAAAATGTGCTATCTGCACATGGTTTTTAAATTTTTCAAATATAAAACGTCTATTATAAAAACGAAGTTTCTGTTTCTCAACCCCGACTCCAGTATCCCAGTCACTGACTTCCTCCCCCAGGCATGGGCTCTGTGCCAAGCGTCTTGACTATCTTTCCGACAAAATTGTGTGCCTCCTTCGGTGGCTCTTAAATAATGAAATCGCTTGATAATTAAACAGAAAATGATAGTGTTCAAATCAGGGCCCCCAAGTGGCTTTACTCCCAGCTTCATTATATCTTCCTCAGGGTCTGGTAACAAGTACACACTCTTCACCAGGAGTGAAAATAGCATCACTTTGAGCAAAGCCAGTCTTACACTTTCATTTTATACCGAACCTGCCCATACTGAAAATATCCCTGTAAACTACGACCACAACAGGCTGTCTCATTGTCCCATTAGATGGCAGCAGGATGGTAAGTTACCCAGCACTTCACAGAACAATCTAGAAAACTTTGCCTATCACAGACTTCCTCTTTTCTTCCTTCCTTTGAAAGCAAATTGCTTTAAGCACACATCAAAGTCCTGAATAACTGATATATTTAATAAACTGTAAAAAGTCATGGTGTTTTTCCAAATGCATATAATCGTAGGTCATGCTTGTTGGATAATTTGGATTACTTGGATAGCTGGATTATTGATTCCTCTCATTCATGATGAGAGTTTTAAATTAGAACCTTTCAAAGGAAAAAGAGAACATCCGTCTTTTTTTTTTTTTTTTTCAGAGAGAGAGAGAGAGAGAGCGAGCGAGAGAGAGCGTGCGCAGGAGACGGGCAGAGGGAGAGGGAGAGATCATCTTAAGCAGGCTCCATGCTTGTTGCAGAGCCCGATGCCAGGCTTGAGCCCATGACCCTGGGATCATGACTTGAGCCAAAATCAAGAGTCAGAGGCTCAGCCAACCGAGCCACACAGGACCTCCTAAGTGTCTTTCTTTTTTTTTTTAATTTTTTTTTCAATGTTTATTTATTTTTGGGACAGAGAGAGACAGAGCATGAACGGGGGAGGGGCAGAGAGAGAGGGAGACACAGAATCGGAAACAGGCTCCAGGCTCTGAGCCATCAGCCCAGAGCCCGACGCGGGGCTCGAACTCACAGACCGCGAGATCGTGACCTGGCTGAAGTCGGACGCTCAACCGACTGCGCCACCCAGGCGCCCCCTAAGTGTCTTTCTTAACACAATATTCTCGATATCCCAAAAGATGACCTCCGGCAGTGACAAGCAATCATCTATAGACTCAGGCTAGGTTGATAACTAGTGTCCAAACTTCTGCCCCTCTTCCCCACCCAAGTCTCAACTCTGAAGCGCTACCCTAAAGAGAAAAACCAATGTTATTTCCCTGGGAAGAGAAATTTTTAAAACCGTTCTCTTGGAACTTATCCCTACCCTGAACATGCTGACATAGAAGTGATAACAGTGAAATTTGGAAAGTTCTTCCTCAAATAAGAGAATACTCACGCTGAGAGGAAAAACAGAACGCATTCCACCCCGTTATTTCATTTGACAGAAAGAAAACTGAAGACGAGGGAGGTTAACCGGTTTGTCCAAGGTCACGTGGGAAAATTCACTCTTACTATGTAGTTGTTGGGTGTCTACCGTGTGCCCAGCATGTCCCAGGCACGGGGGTACAGCCCCCCGTGGGTTTCCATCAGGGGCATGAGCGGCAGCCCCAGGGCCAGGATTTAGTTCCGTCCTCTCCCACCATTCTCCATTACAGTCCCCTCTGGGGGACCGCTGGCCTTGCCTCCTCAGAGGATCAGCATTCAGAATGATAAAAATAAAGCGATTTCCAGGAAGGTGGAGCCTCATTTCTCTCAGTCCCTTCTGGCAGAAATTGAAGGATATTTGGGAGAAAGCCAGGGACACGAATGTGTCCTTATTTGTGGAGATGATGCCACTGTCCCAAAGCCACAGGACATGGCCTTGACTAATTTTATAGGTAGCTCTCCTATGGTTATGCGTCCCCTTGTGAATCAAGAGGGTCGTGGGGGCTAGATGGGTGCTGTCACCCTAGAACACACACGCCACCAGAAAGCTGACCCACTCGGAGATTACAACCGAGACTCATCTCCCTAGAACGGTACGACAGCCAATCGGGCCATAAACAGAACAGCCCTCGAGTCTGACTTTCAACCAACGACTTACTGTTCCTGAAATGTGTATTTATTTTGGCTTCATGACTTAACAGAAATAGTGTGAGGTAAAATGACATGAATCACTTAAAGCCTTTCAGATGGTGAAGTACCAGTCTTGGCTGGAAACATAAAACAAGCCATACAGGCACAAGGCATGCACGCACACACACACACACACACACGCACAGAAGTTAAGACTTATCCCTATGAAAATAAAATCTGACAATAGGAAACTTCTTGGAAGTGTCACTCTGGTACATCTCTGTGAATGGATATCTGTTTTGTTTAAAAAATTCAAGTAGGTGGATGAACCTTGAGAACATTACGCAAAGTGAAAGAAACCACTCACTAAAAAAAAAAAAAAGGCAAAATCTATAGGATTCCACTTATGTGAGGTATCCAGAGTAGTCAAATTCAGGGACACAGAAAGCGGAACGGGAGATCCCAGAGGCCGGAACGGGAGATCCCAGAGGCCGGGGGGGAGGGGAGGATGGGAGGTTGTTGTTTAATGGATACAGAGTTTCAGTTTTGCAAGATGAAAATGCTCTGGAGATTGGTTGCACAACAATGTGAATATACTTAATAATACTGCGTTACACTCTTAAAATTGATTGTGATGGTAACTTTTACGTTACATGCATTTTACCTTAATTTAAGAAAATTTTGAAATAGAAATGAAGTAATACATGTTCTCCATCAAGAATTTTCTATCATGTATCAGTGATATAGGTGTCACAGAGGAAAAACTTTTCCTCTACCCTCTTAGGGGTGGTGCGAGGGGCCTGTGAATTAAATTGCCAAAAGCCAGATTGGCAGGAGAAAAGATGATGTTTCTTTACATAGGTATTTGAGAGCTCACAAAGAAACCAAACTAAACTAAGGGTTTATGTACCTAACTTAACAAGGGGAAAGGAATGGGTCGAAGAAAGCTCCTAGGGGAAAAACGAATGGTTTCTTTAGGAAAAACAAATGGGCTCTTAGTAGAAAAAAAAAAAAAAAAAAGGGAGATAAGATAGTCTGCGATAATGTTTATTTATGCAAGTGTGAGAGCGGTCTTCTTTATCTTCTTTGGGGCCTGAATCTTCCCTGGAGAGGGGATTTATGATCATTTCATTCTAGATATCCTTCCTGGGAGTCAAACTGCCCAGAAGAGGGGAATTATGACAATCTCATTCCCAGGAGTTTCTGCTTTTAGTCAGATACATGTGTGAAGGTGGGAGGGCGGGCAGTCAGACAAAGCTTCTTTCTGGATCTGTTGATTGTCAGATGTCTTCAGCTCAGAGTAACTTTTATGCCACTGCCATCCGATTTAGACTACTTCCTAAGCGTTATTCCAAATATTAAAAAAGGTGCAGTTCGTAATATTTCCCAAAACGTTAGTTACCATGTCTGCCAAACGAACCTCTTCTCTCCTTGCAAGGGGCCCAAAATTATAAACCTCATGTTGTAGTTCAGTTTCAGTCCACAAAAAGCTGAGAGTAAAAGCTCAAAAGATCTTCTGAGATCAATCGTCATCAGCAAAGGGCAGTGAAGTGATAAAATGGGGGGCTGTCATTCAGTACAAAACTATGATTTTACCCCTGGGAGGCACCCGCTGGGTGGCACAGAGGATTTTATTTTTGCTCCAGATTCTAGAGCCCAGAAGAAATGAAATTATAACATGCCCTCTTTGAGGGGATGTTCACTGGTGCTCGGGACCAAAGAGATACAGGTCTGAGTTGCTTTTTTTTAGAAGGCATGTTTGTCTGTCTATGTATGGGTATTTTTCAATATTGCTTTCATTCTTAAAATTCTATATGCTTTACTGCTTTGCAGCAAG
Source organism: Prionailurus viverrinus (assembly GCF_022837055.1). Lineage (NCBI taxonomy): Eukaryota > Metazoa > Chordata > Mammalia > Carnivora > Felidae > Prionailurus > Prionailurus viverrinus. Next base: position 31,882,511 of record NC_062564.1, on the reverse strand, counting down.
TGCTGGAAATAAACCTAAGGAGTTTTCTAGGCAGAGTAGAAACCTACAGAGTGTGATCCTGGAACAGCAGCATGTGAGAGCCAGTTAGAAGGCAGAATCTTGGGTCCCACCCCAGATGTACTGACTAGAATCTGCATCTCTAAAGAATCTCTGTAGGGGATTCTTGTGCCCTTAAAAGGCTGGTTAGAAACATGGAGTTCCAGGTAGGCTTGGGTGGTTCAGTTGGTTAAGCCTCTGATGTAGGCTCACGTCATGATCTCGTGGCTTGTGGAGTTCGAGCCCTGTACCAGGTTGTCTGCTGTAGGCAGGGAGCCTGCTCGGGTCCTTTGTCCCCCCCTCTCTCTGCTCCTCCCCTGCTGGCGCATGCTCTCTCTTTTTCAAAATAAAATTTTAAAAGGAAAAGAGAAACCTGGAGTTCTGCGTTCCACCTCAGTGAATCTTTTCTAAAGTCTGAGACTCCTTGGCCTAGAAGTTTCAAGTACTTACCGTGAAATTTCATATCCATAGAATTCCTGTGACAACAGTGAATTGCTTGTGGAGGAGAGTACTGGGAGAGGGACCCTTTCAATGTCATACCCTTTGTATGGCTTGAATTTTTTTTTATGTGTCTATATTATCTTTTTTACGTTTATTTATTTAAGAGAGAGAGTGCGAGCATGGGTGCAGGAGGGGAAGAGAGGGAGAGAGAATCCTAAGCAGTCTCCGTGGCTTGAACCCACGAACTGTGGGATCGTGACCTGAGCTGAAATCAACCGACTGAGCCACCCAGGTGCCCCTTAGGTGTCTATATTTTCTTTATTATGATTAAGTAATCATGAGCTGTCTCTAACCACCACATTTCAGTAGGACATTATAATTTACAAAGGACTTTCGTGATTGCACAAATACTCCAAACACCCATGAACCAAGAAGTGACACATTCGGGTATCCCTATACTAACAAAGGAAGATTCTGAAATACAGAAATAAAGAGCATAAGGAAACATTGAAAATTAGAGCCAAACATGGGATCCAAGTGTTTAAAATGTTTTTATTATGAAAAATTCAGACATTTATAAAGTAAATAGAATATCCTAATGGACTCCCATGTTCTATCATTCCCACCCCCTATTCCATTATTTATATGTATACTTTTTTAAGTAAGATGTACATACATTGAAATGCACAAATCTTACCCAGGTCCCTTTTTTCCCTTAATTCCAATCTTGTGTGGCAGAAATCTGGCTCTATCACCTCCCAAATGTAAATGCTATTGACGGATTTCCGGCTGTTTCCTACACTGAGTTGAATCATCCTTCCCTCGATTTAGGTTTGGCCAGAAACGGAATGCCTTTGTTCTCAGTCAGAAAGCATATGGGATTCTAAGTCTGACTGCTGCATTGTTACCCACTCGGCAAGTGAAATCGGGGCCTGCCCCCTTCAAACTGCCCTCCTGGCCAATAGCCTCCCTCCAAGACCGAAGCTCAGAGCCCCTTGGCTGTGCTCCACCCCCACCCAGCCTTGCACCCCATCCGCACCGCTCTGCGTGGGCTCTCGGGCCATCAGAAATACACTCGCCGCTCATGTAGTCTTATGTGCCAGGCATTGCTGGCGCATCATCTCATCTCCAAGAGACCTGACCTTGCAAGACTCCCATTTCCCTTTAAAAGCTGGAAAAGAAAATCTAAGCTTGCCTTCCATGTCATTGCAGGAGATGAGTCAGCAGAACAGGAAATTCTCCCCGCACAAGCCCTTCTGATCCCGTGGGTTGGGCGTGTGTGGCATCGAGAGCGAGGGCTGGGAAGGGAACCGGCTTCTCCCCTGGAACCACTTTGAAAGGCGAACAATGTGAGTTGGCCGGTGAGTTTAGAAGTGTTGACACACACCTTGCCAATTAGGACTGTCCCGACATGTTTTGGGGAAAGCTCAGCTGTTTCCAAATAAGGAACAAGGCAAATAGGGAAGCCGGTGGTTGCGAAAGTCTAGGTGGCTTTAGAGCCGGAGAGGTGAGCGGAGTTGCTGCCCGTGACACTCGCCGTGCATCTGAGCGGCAAGGCCAGCTTTCTGGGATGTTTGAGGGAAGAAGTGAGTTAAGGGGGGGAGGTCCCCGAGAAGGTCCTTAAATGCCACGGAAGCCCTAGTGGTGCAATTGTACACACGTGGTGGATTACAAAACAGTGAAGAAGAGCTGCGGGCACTGGAGACGCCTGTGTGAGGCCGCCACCTCTGGCCCCGTCTGCATGACACTGCCCTGTCCACCGAGGGCGCTCAGGTCACGGCCTGGGTTCTGCGCCTAACCAGCTGTGGGGCACTTGGAGTAAGTCTTCCAACTGTGTGGGGGCCCCGTTTTCTCAGCTGCAGAAAGGAAGTGCTTAAGAGCACAATAAGCTCTTCCATCTCTAAATCGCAAATCTTTCTCGACCTGGGATGCAGTTACGTCCCGGGGAAACCCCATCGTTAAGTTGAAAACACCGCGAGGTCGAAATGCATTTAACGCCCCGAACCTACCGACCGGCACCGCCCAGCCCAGCTGACCTGACACGTGCTCAGAACACGGACACGAGCCTACAGCCGGGCAAAAGCGGCTCACGCCAAGCCCGTTTGGTAACAGACTGTTGATCGGCTCGTGGGATGGATTGAACACCGTACCAGAAGTGAACAACAGAACGGCTCTGTGGGTGCAGAAGGGTTCTGAGTACCCAGGTTGTTGGCCCTCGCGATGGCGAGGCTGACTGCGAGCTGGGGCTCGCTGCCACGGCTCCGCATCACGAGACACGATCGTGTGGCACGTTGCTAGCCCGGGAGAAGATCCAAATTCAAAATTCGAAGTATGGTTTCTACGTGTGGAATACGTACAGTGGGAAGATGCGAAGTCGAACCATGGCAAGTCGGGGACCGTCTGTACTGCTGCTCCCTCACCAACTCGGACTGGTGTAGCATTAACCCCACTTTCTCCTTCCTTTCATGACTTTTCCAATGGGACAGGGAGAGAGAAGTGGCTGAGTGCGGCAGGCCGTGAGCGAAGCCAGTACTCTTTAAAATAAGTCGCCTGTGGGAATCAGGCGCTAGGTGCGGTGTGTGTGTGTGTACATTTCTATTGTGTGTGTACATTTCTATTGGGTGGGGCTCTGCAGAGGGGAAGAGCATTCAGCCTGCTCTAAATGTTTCAGCTTTGCAGGAAAATAGATGCAGCAAAGATTGAGGAGTGAGATTTTGCATATGAGGAGGTGGGGGAGGAGCAAATGCGCTGAGATTCCAGCACTGAATTAAAAAAAGAATGAGGACACAGAAGGGTAGGCTGAAAATGAGCCAAGAAGTAAAAATATGCTGGGGCTTTTAAATAGGGTGTAGCCAGAACCGGTTAAATCCTACCCTTCCACTCCGACTGGCCTTCCCCTCACCCCGCCCGGACCCATTCTAAATTCTTTCAAGGCGCGGGTCCCTCCCCCCCTCCTCCCCCGCGGAGAAATGATATAGGAGCCAGGAGGAAGTGACACATTTTCCTGCTTGAATGGAGCAGGCCCCTGCTGCAGCCTCGCAGCCATCGTCAGCAATCTTATCTCCCCCCGGCCATCCATCCATCGTGGGCGCCTGGTTCCTCAAACAATGGTTTCCTCTGGCTGAATGAACCCTGGGTGATGACCAGAACACCCAGGCGAGCTCCGTGCTGTGAGGTTCGGGACAACCGTGCATGGTTCGTGTTCCTTTCCAGGGCGCCACCCCACGAATAATCAAGTGCAGAGGGTAGCACTTAGCGTTTCCAAAAACGGGTCTGAGTCTGGACCCTGCACCCGGCCAAGTGCAGGGCCCTTGGGCGGTGAAGTGGGAGAATCCTGAGGTTGGTATTGAGGACTGAATTTGAGTGCCAGCTGTGTGACCTTGGGCAAGTTATGCGGCCTCTCTGAACCTCTGTATCTTCCTCTACAAAAGGAGGAAGGGCTGGTAATAATAACTGCCTTGAAGGTTCTTGTGAGGATTTAATAAGGTAGCAGGTGTGAAGGGCTTGGAGTGTTGTAAATATGCAAAGTTCATTTCCCTACCCCGCCCATCTTAGACACCCCCCCCCCTCACCGGTCCAACCCACAGTACTATTTGCTTACCCTTTAATAGCACTTTTTATCAGTACCTTACCAGCATAGCACTTAATTTTATGCAGTTATAGTGTAGTTTAATCATGTAGGCCTCATTTTGTCAGTCACACCGAAAACATAAATCAGCATTCCAGGCGAACATCTTATTAGCGGCTCCCAAATGACTAACTAAATGCTGTACTGACTAAACAATAAAACTACATAAGAATAGAGAGTGAAGTTAAAAGCATCACAGGCAAAAATAACCTCTAGACCTCCCTGTTCCCATACGGTTTTGTCCTGCCTGGTATGTATCTCCACTTTGTAGGATTTTCCTTTTTTTTCTTTTTTTAATTTTTGTAATGTTTATTTTATTTTATTTTATTTTATTTTGTTTTATTTTGTTTTATTTTATTTTATTTTTTTGAGAGAGAGAGAAAGAGAGAGAGAGAGCACAAGCAGGGGAGGGAGAGAGAGAGAGAAGGAGACACAGAATCCGAAGCAGGCTCCAGGCTCTGAGCTGTCAGCACAGAGCCTGATGCAGGGCTTGAACTCACAAACTGTGAGATCATGACCTGAGCCGAAGTGGGACGCCTAACCGACTGAGCCACCCAGGCGCCCCTAGGTTTGTTCTTATTATGTTATAATCACCTGGCTCCATACTTGTCTCTCAAGAATTTATAAGCTCCTGGAAGGCAGGGACAATGCTTCTTGTATCTTTGTATTTCCAGAACATAGCTTAACAAACTACGTTGTGGGTGCATAATAACTTTAATCAATTACTTTGAATAAGCCATTAAACTAGTAGATTTTTTTTCCTGTTCACTGATGTAGCCTCTGCATGTGGAATCGTGCCTGGCACATGGCAGGCTCCCCTAAACGTGTGTTGAGTGATTGCCCTGGGACCTTCCTGGGTTGCACTTTCTTCATCTGTATGAGGCTCGTTCAAGGGGGGGGGGGGGTCAGTGGACTAAATTAGCAGTTCTCAAATCCTGGTTCTCCAATGGGCCACAGCAGAATTGCACTGGGATTTTAAAAGACACAGATGCCTGGACTCCCCTGCTGAACGATTCAGTAGGTCTGAGATAGGACCTACTATCTTTTTTTTCAAAAAAAAAAAAAAAAAAAAAAAAGGAAGAAGAAATCTTTCCAGATGATTCTGGACAAAACCCAGGCCTCACTATGTTAGATATTTCTAACAGTTCTCATGTAGTATGATTTGGTACATCATTTTGACCGTTTCAAAAGACTGCATGCAGATCATCAGAGGAGTTTGCTGGGCTGATATAAGGAGAATATATAGAGCTTGATTTTGTGTTCAGAGGAGTTAGAGAGGAACGCTTTTGGGATTTTTTTTTTGATGTTTATTTTTGACAGAGAGAGAGAGAGAGCGCACGCAAGCAAGTAGGGGAGGGGTAGAGAGTGAGGGAGACACAGAATCCGAAGCAGGCTCCAGGCTCTGAGCTGTCAGCACAGAGCCCAATGCGGGGCTCGAACTCACCAACTGCGAGATCATGACCTGAGCCGGAGTTGGACGCTTAACCCACTGAGCCACCCAGGTGCCCTGAGACACATTTTTTTTAAAGAAATAAATACATATTGCATATGTCTTTCTGTTTAAAATAAGCAATTTATGACTTTTTTTTTTTTTTTCTGATTTTCTGAACCAGACAACATCTTCGGAGGCAGAGAGCATAGTTTCAAAATTCAGATAAGTTGTTTCAGGTAAACGTCCATTATTCAGACCACCATCAGCTGGCTGCTTTTGGGGTTCAGACAGGACCTGAGTAAAGTTGCCCCTGGACCTTTGCATGTGCCACAAAATCCTCAAGTTACCAGGGGTACAGAAACCAGGAAGGGTTTTGCATTTCTTCAAGGACACACTCTACTTTGGTGGTGGCAGAACCCATTTACTATTTCACCGAGTTGGTATTTTCACCTGGCTGGGGTCGTTCAACTCTAGTACTGTACTATACTCCGGCGATGGTTGACGACACCTTTTAGACTGATGCTGACCGGCTGGCCCAATAGTCCTCTTAACATTTGGGACATGCTAATCAAATGACAAAGGTCACTTCTCTACCCCCACAAATATTTTTTTCTCTCTCTCCCAAGTCAAAGAGTGTCCTCATCTGTTATATAACGGTACAAATTGGGGATGAGGAGGCTGGGGCGAAGGAGGGAAGTAGGTCTATTTTAACTGGATCAAGTTCCCTCCCACTCAGTAGTCAGGGCATCCGAGAAGAAGCCACGTACTGGAGGGAAGGGTCCAAGGGAGACCTACAGAGATTAGCATCTCTTAGCAGCCAAATAAGGGTGGGTCAATGAAGGCACGGCAGTCATCTGTTGAACCACACCAGCTTTTCATTGTTCTTCTTTCCTATGTTGATGAAAAATTTTGTGGTTTTGACACTCTCACTGAAAAAAAAAAAAAAAACCACCTGTGACATCTGACAACATTTAGGCCATTCAGTCAACTTTTCTGGCACAGAAACATGTTCAACCCCTCCGGGATGGTAAGGGTGTCACACGTCTGCCTTTCTGTTCCCCTGTGCTTTGTTTATATCACTATGTGACTTCTGGTACCAACACAGCCAGACAAGATCAGTGACCTGGTCGCACAGTCCCCCGGGATGTTCTGTGTGGTGACAGAGGAAGGGATATCTATCCCTCAACACCACTGCCCACAGGGGTGCTAGGGAGAGGGCTTCTAATGAGTCACTGGCAAAACGAGGGCTTGCCATTGAGCTGCACGAGAAAGTTCAGGATTTAACAGGGAAATGCCAAACTGCAAGGTTCTGGCTGACGAAAAAAATTGAAAGAGACAGTGCACAAATCCCATAGCACTTTTCAGGAATTTTTAGGAGCTGGAGTGACAAAACGGAAGTCATAGACATTTTGGATTTGGCCACAGAGCTGATTTCTCCGGAAGGACCGGAAGCTCACGCTGCAGGACATCCAAGCCCTTCCTTCTTTGAGAGCCAAGGCTGCGAAGCACACCTCCAAGCACGACCTGGAAGACGTGGCTCCTTTGGTAACCAGCAGGACTTGTATTGAGCACGCAATCATTCAAGAGGCGCCAGCTGATGGGGGTGGCATAAAATGGCATGTGCTTCATGACTGTACTCTCAGACTTTCTGCAGAGGGATGAAGAAAACCGGGGGTGACTCTTGCACGTGAAACAAAAGTAGCCTGCGTGTCATTTGCAAGGTCTGGAGTAACCATCACCCTTTCTTCAAAAATATGTCTCCATGGGGCGCCTGGGTGGCTCAGTCGGTTGAGCGTCCGACTTCGGCTCAGGTCACGATCTCACCGTTCGTGAGTTCGAGCCCCGCGTCAGGCTCTGGGCTGATGGCTCGGAGCCTGGAGCCTGCTTCCGATTCTGTGTCTCCCTCTCTCTCTGCCCCTCCCCCATTCATGCTCTGTCTCTCTCTGTCTCAAAAATAAATAAACATTAAAAAAAAAAAATGTCTCCTGTGAGCAGTTGGGAGAAGCAGTCGTGTTCTCAGCAGCAGCTTTTAAGTGACTGGAAACTCTTTGTAAATAAATGGAAATAGATCACATTCTATGGCATCATACTCCAGTTCCCTCAACTATAGTACGGTCATCCTAATGTATCCGATTGTATTATTGTGACCTTGCATCCGTAGGGCTGTAATAATGCGAATGAGGGTGACAAGCAGCACTTGCTTTGCAGCAGTGATATCTTTTCAACACATTTGTTGCTAGTTGTGGGACGGAACAGGTGGTATTCACCCCATTTCATCAGGGTGTCGGGTCTAATAAAAATAAAAATACAACACTTGATTGGGAGTGATACCTTTTTTAACCAGGAGTGCTGATTCATGGGAAATCATCTTAAAGGGCCTTGATTCTACCAATATAAGGATATTTACTATTTACTTTGAAGCATCTCATATGACCTCCCCCCATCAATAAAGCAGTGGTTCTGAATATTTTAGGCCACAGACCCCTTTAAAAACCTGAGGAAAACTGTGGGCCCTCCACTTGGAAGAGGGCACATTCACACATGCATAGAATATTTTTCAGGCTGTATCACGGGGCTCATTCACCCCAAGTTAGAATTCCCCTGCTATAGACATAGGATAGATAGAAAAAGAAAGATCTGGAATGGATCTTCTTTCCACAATTCTTTGGGGCCCATCTCCATGGTGACCGTTTTAGATTCCAAGTTCTAGGGCCATACCTTTACAAGGTGAAACTTGAGATCCAGCTATTTTTTTTTTTTTAATTTTTTTTCAACGTTTATTTATTTTTGGGACAGAGAGAGACCGAGCATGAACGGGGGAGGGGCAGAGAGAGAGGGAGACACAGAATCGGAAACAGGCTCCAGGCTCTGAGCCATCAGCCCAGAGCCCGACGCGGGGCTCGAATTCACGGACCGCGAGATCGTGACCTGGCTGAAGTCGGACGCTTAACCGACTGCGCCACCCAGGCGCCCCGAGATCCAGCTATTTTTGTCATTATTTTCAACTTCTCTTCTTGCAACGGTTCTCTGCCTTGGCCATATGTTGGAATCATATGTAGAATTTTTAAGAATCGCAGTGTGTGCCCAAAGCCATACCCCAGATCAATCAAATCGGAATTTCTGGAGGGTAGGAGCAAGGCATCAATACTATTTAAAGCTCCCAGATAATTTGGATGTTAAACCGAAGTTGAGAAATCCTGCTTTTCTGCCCCTCCGTACTTGAGAGAATAATTCTGTCAATCTGGGTATTCCAGCCGCTTGCAACCCCCTATATCTTCTGCGTCTTTCTGTGACACATCCAGTGTCTTTTCTGTGTGGGGTATAACAATTTCCTCTTTAAGCTAATAATTGCCTTTCACCTCGTTATCTAGAACGTCACTGAGAAATGTATTGTTCAGCTACCACTTAAGAAAGATTTCGGTTGACTCAGAGGTTATGATGGGGGAGAACAAGAAGCAGAAGAAAACAAAAGCTACCCCGAATCGTTAAACTCCATCCAACCTCATGGGTATGCTTTACTGAAAGAACAGAAGACAGAGAGGAGGTGGTGGCCCCCCAAAATTCCTCAAGCTGATTTTGAAGAGGTAGATGACTCAGTTAAATCTGCAAGAGTGAAGAGGTCCAGAGAAAAGGCAGAAACATCTCAAAAGTGATGCTCCTTTCATCGGCAGAGGTGAGGAATAAGGTGAATATCAGGAGGTGGGATTGAGTAGGCCCCCAAAAAAAGTTCCTACAAAGTCATGATTTTAGAGCTAGAAGAGATCACTGAGATAACTCAAGAGTTATTTCTTTCATTTTCTAGGTGAGAAAGCAACCCAGGTTGGTGGTGTCTCTGCCTGAAGTCTCTCAGCTGGTCGTGGTGGGGTAGGCATGGGCCCAGGCCTCCTGAATGGCCAGGCCTCTCTCATCTTCAATGGCTAGAGCTCATTAATACGGTGACCGCCCACTTTGTCATCTAAACCTAGACACTTCTGAGAGTAAAAGAGGACAACAGGCAAACCTACATTTTTTTTTTTCCTCTCTAAAACTCATTTGTTGGGGCTCCCGGGTGGCCCAGTCGGTTAAGCGTCTGACTCTTGATTTCGGCTCAGGTCATGATCTCATGGTTTGTGGGTTCGAGCCCCGCGTCGGGCTCTGTGTTGACAGCATGGAGCCTGACCGCTTGGGGTTCTCTCTCTCCCTCGCTCTCTGCCCCTCCCATTCCGACCCCCTACCCCCATTCACGCTCATTCTCTCTCTCTCTCTCTCTCTCTCTCTCTCAAAAATAAACATTTCAAAAAGAGAAAAGTTTGCTGGTTCTGAATCCTGTTCCTCATATCTTTCCATCCTGTCATCTGGATTCTAGCATCCCTGGAGGGTAACACATGGACGCTTGAGAGAACACTCCTACAAAGGTAATAAGGCCCCAGATGTGTGTCCTACGCCTCACTCTCCACCTCTTTCCTTATAGAGTTTCTTTGTATGAAAACTGGCCTTTGTAGGGGAGCCTCTGAGTTGACTTCTCTCCCAGAGATATAGTGTTGTCCCTCAGGTGAGCGCTATTTCTCCTTCTGCCAGTGGTTTTCCTTTTTGGGAAAGCAATGCTCTGATTTCTGTGACTTTTTTGCTTGTTGAAAGACAGGCCGGCCCTCTTTCCCGATTAGGCCCTGTTTACTTAGGGCTGGGTTTAAATATCTGCCACAGATTGGTCAGTGATGACGACGGCATTTCTAGTGAGTTTTCTGTAAGTGCTGCTTTTATATTAGCCTGTTAAAAATTTACTGTTGGGACCTTCCAAGAACAGAGCACATTTCCTTATGTGACAGTAATGCGGTTTCCAAATGGCTAACTACGAATGCCTTCTGGACCTTCTGCTTTTTATTTTTTTCTAAAAGTGTCCAAGGTAGTTACCAGACTCTGAGATACTTGGTAAACTCCTTTGTAATCGCTCTGGACTGATATAGAGTGAATTCCTGTTATAAAACTTGACATTGGGGGGGCGCCTGGGTGGCGCAGTCGGTTAAGCGTCCGACTTCAGCCAGGTCACGATCTCGCGGTCCGTGAGTTCGAGCCCCGCGTCGGGCTCTGGGCGGATGGCTCAGAGCCTGGAGCCTGTTTCCGATTCTGTGTCTCCCTCTCTCTCTGCCCCTCGCCCGTTCATGCTCTGTCTCTCTCTGTCCCAAAAATAAACGTTGGGAAAAAAAAATTTAAAAACTTGACGTTGGCTAAATTTTAGGACTCCATTTCCAATCAACATTGGGACCAATAAGGAGCAGGACTCAGTCAAGTTAATACAATCCCTATAAAATACTTAGATTTCAGTGATCAATACTCCAATGTCCACTCAGCTGAGGTAGCCTCATTTTCTGATTTCTTAACATAGCAGCTGATTAATTCAATTATCTTAATTATCATCATTATTTTAATTTGAGAGAGGGATATAGCACAAGCAGGAGAAAGGAGCAGAGAGAGAGAGAGGGAGAGAGAATCTCAAGCAGGCTCCACGCTCAGCGCGGACCTGGGCTGGATCTGGGCGTGATCCCGCCACCCTGGGATCATGACCTGAGCTGAAATCAAGAGTCAGACGCTCAACTGAGTCACCACGGTGCCCACAGTGATCTTGATGCTTAGTGGCTTGCCAACCACTGGTACCCCTCAGTTTGCTGTTACTGTAGACTTTTGCTATGTGGATGCAGCTTAAGCCCATTTATTCCTGGATATAACAGGATTTTAGCTGAGGACCTGTCTCCCAACTTTGATGGCACTGTCACTACCTGCTCGTGTTGTCTTGATTTTTAGGAGCCTCCTTCTTCAAACACAAGCTGTATTTTCCCTCGGATGATTTGCTTGGGACCGTGAAGCCTCCAGTGATTAGACAGGCTTATTTGTGGAGGTAGATACCTGTGTTGGAGAGAAGTCTTCTCAGGTTGGAAAGGACTCTGGCAGGGAACTTAGGCGGGACACTGAATAGCATTCTCACGTGACCTTCAAAAGAATCGCACATTTTTCCTTCTGCACCTTGACGGGGACGGCTGAGGTGGAGGAGGTTAAATCACAGAGGGGCGCCTGGGTGGCTCAGTCCGTTGAGCGTCCGACCTCGGCTCGGGTCGTGATCTCGCGGTCTGTGAGTTCGAGCCCCACGATGGGCTCTGTGCTGACAGCTCAGAGACTGGAGCCTGTTTCAGATTCCGTGTCTCCTTCTCTCTCTCTGACCCTCCCCCATTCATGCTCTGTCTCTGTCTCAAAATAAATAAACGTTAAAAAAAAAATTTAAAAAAAAAATCATGGAGGTGGGTGCCTCAAATAGCATTCGCCGAGTGGCGTCTTATCTCGTTTCCCTCGCTGAAAGCAATTTTGAAGTTTAACTTCTGTTGTAGCTTTATTGCCTTCCAAATTAAGAAGTTATTAAATTTAAATTTTTATTGCAAAGCTACCAACATACCATGTCAGAGAGGTTTTTGCAGGTCTATTAAGTATGAGCTGGATTTGATTCATTAAGCTTTCAATTTTCTCCAAAGCTGTCTTCAAGTGTTTGCGGAAGCATACATAACCTTTTTCGGGGGTAGGAGTCTATCTAAGGAGGAGCGATACGGTCATACCGGGCCACATTTAGGGGGCTTCATAGATGGGTTTCTATGTTTCATCCCCAAGGAATTTTTACCCAGCCAGCTGTAGTTTGATTGTTTTTAAAATGTGTGTGTTTGAGGGGACGCCTGGGTGGCTCAGCCGGTTAAGCATCCGACTTCGGCCCAGGTCATGATCTCACGGTTTGTGAGTTCGAGCCCCGCATCAGGCTCTGTGCTGATAGCTTGGAGCCTGGAGCCTGCTTCGGAGTCTGTGTCTTCCTCTCTCTCTCTCTGCCCCTCCCCAGCTCATGCTCGCTATCTGTCCCTGTTAAAAATAAATAAACTTAAAAAAAAATTTTTTTTTAAATGTGTGTGTTTGAGGACTTATGTCCTCTAAGTGCTCTGGGTCAAGACATGTGACCAAGATAAACAGTAGTTTCCTGGGAAAATGGAAGGAGCACTATACTGAGTGGACTGAGAGCCAGAAACTAGTTTCTAGCTCCCAGACTCTCCACTGACTAGCCCGGGTGACCTCAAGGAAGCTACCGGCATTTAATAACGAACACCTTAACCTCTTAGAAACCCAGTGTCCTCATCTATGTCGTGAAGGTCTTCGAGGTAACGTACACGACGTTATAAAGCAAACTAACGTACTGTCCAAATGCAGAAATCTATTGTTGATCTCATTGTCATGAATCATAACATGAGATATGAAGCCTGAATTATGGTAAACACTGAAACGAGCAGACCTTTGGCTCACTCAAAAATTTGGGAGGTGAACACAGGAAGACCCGCATACGCTTTCCCCCATACTCTTCAGGGACTTCCAGGGTTCCCAGGCAGACTCAATGTTGGACCAGGCTTCGAATTCAGAAGTGCGTTAAAGGCAAGACACTGCGAGGTGTGTGTCAATATCGAAGGCTATTTTCTGAATGGCTGAGTGACAAACTCTTTCTCGTTCGGAGGGGCCTGGAAACAACATGGACCAGACTTGGATACAGCAGAGCAGGGTCCAGTCATCAATATGAGAGGAATCCTAGGTCCTTGCATATACTCAGACCCAATAGTTTATCTGAATAGCTAATGCAAAACTGATGAATAGAAGGTCTGGTGGAGGCACATCAAAGGATTTGATATTTCAGGTCAAATGTTCCAGGCTAAGAATGTATGTGAAGGAGGAAAGGTGTGTGATAAGGACTCATGGAGTACTGTTTCATCACTGTTGTCAATGAGTCCAGAGGAATAATGAAGGACAGTGCGGGATGTCCAGCCAGGAGGCCTAGAAGAAGTATTCGCACCGAAGGGGTTCTCATCACTTGGTGCAGAATGCCTTGAGCTAGAAATGAGCAGGCAGTGGGTGATGGCAAGATACAATACACCTCATATGCTGGACGTATGAGGTTAAAGCACAGAAACAACGGCTTAAGCCCGAAAGTGCATTACCAAACATCGCGGCAGAGTTGTGCGCTGACTTCTGGAAAGAAATACAGGAGCGATCCCTAACTGACAGTGTGGTGAGAAATGAATATGGAACAGCTTCTGGCATGTCCAGATCGATCTTTATCGCAACTCAAAAACAGCCTTTACGTGTGAGCATAGATTTCTTTTGATGTTGGTTGGCCATCAGTCATGACTACACTTATTCTAACATCATTGTTTTGCCATCTCAACAACAGAAAAAGACATTTACTTATGTGAAAGTCACTGAATCTGTAAGTGGTGATGTGCTAATAAACATCTCATCACCAGCCTTCTGGCGGGGGTGGGTGGGGGGGAAGGGGTTTAAGGAGTATGGGGAGGTGAGCTACTTTCTAGCATTTGCTGCTTTCTGAGGTATAGTTTCATCATGCCCAATTTCTATCCCACAGGTACAATAGATGTAAATAACCTCCAAAGCATAGAAAATAGTAAAATAACAAGACGATTAGGAAGTGATGAGTGTTTTATTATCTTTGTTTATAATATGAATAATTTGAGGGGCGCCTGGGTGGCGCAGTCGGTTAAGCATCCGACTTCAGCCAGGTCACGATCTCGCGGTCCGTGAGTTCGAGCCCCGCATCAGGCTCCGGGCTGATGGCTCAGAGCCTGGAGCCTGTTTCCGATTCTGTGTCTCCCTCTCTCTCTGCCCCTCCCCCACTCATGCTCTGTCTCTCTCTGTCCCCCAAAAAATAAATAAATGTTGAAAAAAAATTAAAAAAAAAGAATATAATATAAATAATTTGATTGTCAGTTTACAATTTTTCCTTTTTAATAATGTCTGGTTTTTAACAACCGGCTCACAAAATTCCTAAAAATTTAACAACTAGCTCTTGAGAGACAATATGAGAGGCTCCAACACACCATTGCCAATGAGCGAAAGAACATCAGAGCATCTTTAGGGAAAGATAAAAAGAGAAAGGAAGAGCAGTGAAATATTTTATTTATGAAAAAAAATATGGAGAAATGTGGGTTTAGGTCCTTCTCCATTCAAGTGAATACTTAACTGTAGAATGATAATGCTGGTTTGTGGCTCAATGATTTTTGTCCCATAAGCTTGGGGAATGTTTCATGTTAGATCTCATTTGCTGTGTATTCACAATGTACATTTAAACATTACATAGTAAAGGACCCTTTTATGCCTAGTGTTCCCCAACTTTTTTGACTGGTAGAATCATTTTTTCCCCACAGAGTACTTAATATTTCATGGAAAATAGATTGAAAAACACTGCCTTGTGGATGTGCTTAAGTATCCCGTCTCTCAACATTTGTTATTGATGACTTCAATCAGACAATTTATGGCATGTCAGTCCAATCTGTGGTATACTAAATCAGTGATTCTCAAATTTGACTACCTATCAGACTCACCTGGAAGCTTGTTTGCTTATTTTATTTAAAATTTAGGGGCGCCTGGGTGGCGCAGTCAGTTAAGCGTCTGACTTCAGCCAGGTCACGATCTCGCGGTCCGTGAGTTCGAGCCCCGCGTCGGGCTCTGGGCTGATGGCTCAGAGCCTGGAGCCTGTTTCCGATTCTGTGTCTCCCTCTCTCTCTGCCCCTCGCCCGTTCATGCTCTGTCTCTCTCTGTCCCCAAAATAAATAAACGTTGAAAAAAAATTAAAAAAAAAAATAAATAAAATTTAAAATATGACCCCCTTTGGGAAAAAAATGGAAAACATGACTATATGAATAGTCTAGGATATTGAATAGGATATTGAATGAGATAAAGTATTGATACATAGATCAAAGCTGGGTCAAGGAAGGAAGCTTTAAGGAAGCTAGAGTGATTATTGTAGAGAAGAGAACATTTGGGAGACATAGTTATATTCCAATATCCAGATGACCTTCATATTCATGTTAAAGATGTCCCAGATGGGAGAACCTGGGTCTATAGAATAAAGTTGCCATGAAGTGCATTTCTATACAATATAGGGGTGAATTACTTAGTGGGTATAGCTGTCTAAAATCAGAATAGATCTTAGTTCTTGATTAATTGGACATTTTTAAGCAAAGGCTGAACGAACACTGGAGGGCCTGTTGAATAGGGAGTTCATCCATTGTGAGGATTGAACTAGTTAATCCCTAAAGTTCCTTCCCGTGTTGGGTCCATATGTTTCTGTTATTTGGGCATAAAACACATACTAGTGTCATAGCTAAACTCAAATGCCACCTAAAAAGTCGGCAGCATAGAAGTAGACTTATACTTCAAACAAACAGGCCATTTGGATAATAGTTTGTCAACATTGCAGAGCATTTATGATCATCTAATAAGCAATACTGAAAATAGATTTCAGAGATAATGTTTAATTTCACAGAGTTTGCATCCATATCGAAGAGATATTCAGCTATATATCTATAGACTGTATCTCCAACAAAAGCATAAAACAACATTTTCGGTTGCAATTTACAAACTCAAGGTTAGTGACATGAGGTTACTCATGAAGATCTTTTTTTCATCTTTAAATATTCACACTATTAAGAGACGAAAAGAAACTATTTCTCTGTTTTATGGTTGAACCATGAATTAAATCATATCTGTGAACACAGCTATAATGGACTACAACTTTTCCTTTAATGTGGAAAACCTATAACATAGATTTTATCATCAGGTTCTTATACCAGCAGTAGAGTGGACTTTTAAAGGACTTTTTAAATTCAGTTTATTCTTTCCCTTAATATATACTGATTATAGACAATTTGGAGAAACACGAATGTCAAAGAAGAAAAAAAAAATTGCCAGTTTGCCGCTGCCTGGAGACATTTCTGGTGAACACCTTAGTACATTTCCTTCCTGTCTTTTTCAGCTCTATGTATTTTGTGTATGTTTGTTGTACAAATGTGATCATATTGTATCTGTATTTTGTATCCTGTTCCTAAAGCATAAGCAACTTCCTCTGGTTTTACAAACATTTGGCTACATAATAATCCTCCTGGTGGCTTCACTATTGTTATTTTTGAACACCTGCTAGTGTAGGATATTTTCATGATTTGATAGTGCATACTATACCTTGAACATTGTGGCCTGAATTGTCAATACAGTCTAGACTATGCAGGGTTTTGGAAAACTGCCTTGTAGGCCAAATTTGTAGATATTAAGGAAGTACGTAAAAAGCTGACATCTGCTTATAATTTTCCCTATAAAGCCTTTGAGCATATTCCATGTTAGAAAGCATGGCTGTAAGTAGTTTGTCAAAATTTTAAATTGTATCACTCTCTTTTTACCCTTGAGTTCATGGTCCTTCCTAGATACCTCTAATTTTTTTTTTTTTTTTTTTTTTTGAGAGAAAGAGAGAAAGGGGGAGGAGCAGAGAGATAATCTTTTTTTAATTTTTTTTTTAAGTTATTTACTTTTAGAGTGAGAGAGCATTCGAGGGCATGCCAGCAGGGGAGGGGCAGAGACAGAGGGAGAAAGAGAATCCCAAGCAGGCTCTGCACACCGTTAGCGTGGAGCCCAGTGTGGGGCTCAAACCCACAAACTGTGAGACCATGACCTGACTTGAAATCAAGAGCCGGATGCTTAACCAACTGAGCCACCCAGATGTCCCGAGACACCCCTAATTCTAACTGCCTAGAGGAGAGAAGCATCTGAACTTCTCATTTAGTGTGGAGGAGAGTTTGTATTCATCTTAACTCCAAGGAAACACACAACTTTCAAGTGATTCTCCCCTCATTCTATAAAATTCTTTAAAAAGCCAGCTTGCAAGATCCCATTAGCTCCTTTCTTTGTTGAGATTGTGGGTGTCCTTAGTACCTCTCAGCTTAGATTTGAAACAAAACACCTCCGAGACTCATAGATTCTCCAGGACCTTACCAGGGAGAGTTTTCCTCTTGGTGTTCCTAGGCTGAACTCAGTTTTGCAGGGAACTATTATTTTGTGCATCTTACACACGGTTAGGTGTTGAAGTTCTGGCGAGGGGCTTACATGAAAAAATGTTTACGTGAATGTGTGTGGATCATGTGGATGAGGGAATGATGTCCTATGGGATTCTCTTGGATGATATGTATTCAGGGACAAAGGACCAGTTCGAAGTAGTTGGGATGAATCTATCTATAAACAACTTACATATTTAACCAACCATGCTTAACAGATATAGATCCGAATGACCAAGATAATGTGTAAAATGCCTTTTATTTCCTGGGTCAGGAAGGGTGAGTGAAAACCTTCACGACATAGTAAGCTTTTTTTTTTAATTTTTTTTTAAACGTTTATTTATTTTTGAGACAGAGAGAGACAGAGCATGAACGGGGGAGGGTCACAGAGAGAGGGAGACACAGAATCGGAAACAGGCTCCAGGCTCTGAGCTGTCAGCACAGAGCCCGATGCGGGGCTCGAACTCACGGACTGCGAGATCATGACCTGAGCCGAAGTCGGATGTTTAACCGACCAAGCCACCCAGGCACCCCACAACACAGTAAGCTTTAAGGAGGCGACACTTCAGTGGTTTCCTTCCCAAGCCAGGGAGATTTATTCATTCATTGGTTAATCCAATAAATTAGGTGGTTGGTGATATGGAGATGAATAAGACATATTTCCTACCTCAAAGAACTCAGTCTAGTAACAGACACGTATTTAGATAATTTTAACATGATCTCGTAAGAGAGAAGTACATTCGATTTTATGAAACTATTTGAGAAGGTAGGGAATGAGGGAACATATCAGAGAAAGCTTTCTGAAGGCAGTTACATCTGAATTGGTTTTTAAAGAATCAGAAAGAGTTTTGCTGGCTGAGGAAGGAAAGAGAGATGGGTAAGTGGGACTGTTGAGGCAGGGGTGTGGTGAGTAGATGGTGACATTCCAGGGGAAAACTAGCATCATCCTAGATATGAAGAAGACATGGAATCAAGACTTATGTTCTGCCAGTGCTTATTTGAAGTGCTTATTAGACATCTGTAGAAATGTCAAGCAGGCAGGTAGAAGTGTGTGTCTGCAGTTTCAGGGTGGGGACAGCGCTGGAGATCTAGATTTGGCAGGGACTGGTATATACATGGTATTTACACCTATAAATACTCAATGAAGTTGCCTGGGACAGAGAAGCATATGCAGGGCAGAGACCAGGAAGACATATCGTCCTAACATTTAGAGACTGGTCTGGGAGAAGGAGCTAGCACCCTGAAAGGGGTGTATAGAGAGACTGGAGGTAAACCAATCCTGTAACACGCAAAAAAGGGTCTCAAAAAAGCATGGGATGGCTAGTGGTTTCAAATGCTGCTGGGAAGCAGAGAACGAGAAAACCAAAGTGAACCATTGGAAGATCATTAGTGACCTTGGTGCCTTTTCATGAAATGGTAGGGACAGAGCCCTACTACAGTAGCAACCCTTGTCTTTGGGCTAATAGGTATTTGGGCTTCTCTTCCCAAGAGCCATTCAGAAGAAAGGGAGGCAGCTTGTGGCCTGCTGAAATTACTGCTTAGGGTCACTGATCCTTGATTACTGGGCCCATCTCAGCTTGTCCCAAGATTCCATACAATGTTCTTAGAACAGTACCCAGCACATAGTGCTATATGAACTTGTTGTAATTATCTCAGTTTCCAGGCAAGCCTTACCGGCTTCCCAGAAGAACAGATCATTTATGTAGACCAAATCATTTTTCAGGAAGTGTGAATATACCAATCTTACACGTGACAAAAACTGAAGAAAATGGCTTATGTATAGGGGTTCCAATCCTCTGGTTTATTGGTCTAGTCCCTCATTCTCTCTTTGTCTCTCCCTCTTAGTTCTGATTGAGGCTCACTGGAGAGCCTAGGATTGAATTATTAAACAAGGGCAGAGAACGTAAAAAGGAAAACAAGTCATAAAAGGCAGATGCAGAGAAATGCACTTACAAAATCAGCCAAAATAGAAGTACATACAGCACAGTGCATTAAAGTTTTGTACCTGTTTGTACAGGTAGCTGAAAGATGAAACTACAGGGTGGATTTTTAGTTTGGGTTTGTTCTTTGGTTAAGTGAGAAATACTAACATAGCAATGGAGGAATAATAATACAATGGTACAGCTTTTTTGAGTGGAGACATTTTGGGACTTATTTTACAACTGAACTGTTCTGGAAATCAAGAACAAGGTAGAGAGTGGAGATAATGGAGAGAAGGTGTAAATAATTATAAAACTTCCCCTTGGTCTCTCAATGCCTGACCACTCCTTTCAGCCTTAAGGTCAAATTCTGGATATTTTTACAGATATTTTTCACGTGCAAAGTAGAGATCTGTCTCCTAGGAGCATCGTGGGGATTAAGGGAGATCTGCAAAGTGTCCAGCTGATAGTGAGTGCATCATTAATGCATCTTTCAATGACGTACATATACATCTCCTTTTGGCTGATGACAAGTGTTTCCTGGTCGTTTTCCTTATACCTCTTAACTATTGGAGATGCTTTCAATACAAATCTAATAATAACAGCAGCAAACATTTATCACGTATTCTAAGTCATTTAATCTTAGAAACAATCCTATGAGGTAGGATTGTTACCCGCATCTCATCACAGCCTCACCATTTGGCAGCCTGGCTTCGGGGCCCAGTTCTTTCCTCAACCACCGCTTCCACTTTTTCGGCAGGACAGACCTGGGCCGCTTTTTTCGGCCATGTTCTGCTACTAGCAAACTCAGTTTTCTGTTCAGAAAACACTGAACCGCTTTCAGTCGCCAAGGGCTCTTGCCTCAGTTGCCAGGGCCCATCAGAAGGTAATTTATTTCACCCAGATGGAACCAGCCCAGCTGCGTCTTTCTCGGACCCAGGAACTGTTCCCCTGGCCGAGCCGCAAGTCTGCACCCCCCCCCCCCCGATCTTTTATTTCATCGGCCATAGTGTCACTATTTTGAGTAGAAACACAGTATGCTCAAAGACACAGGATCCCGCGAATCCACCGCGAGCGAGCACGGTAACCGCACGGCTGAGCCCGCCCGGGAATCCATGCACAGACGCGAGGGTTTGGGACACTGATGTGCGCGGGACCGCGGACTGGGCCAGGGACAGAGGGCAGGACGAGCACGGCAAGACACCAGACCAGCAGCTCGCGCACCAGGGCGCGGCGAAGGCCAGGCCGCCCCGGCGCAGCGCGGGGCGGAGAAGGAAGGGGCGGGAGCCAGGAGCCGGGCCGGCCGCTCCCCGCCCCGCCCCCTCTGGTCTCCGCCCCGGCCCTCGCCCCGCCCCGCCCCGCCCCGCCCCTCGGGCCCGGCCCGGCCGCTCCGCCCCTGGGTGACGTCACTGGCCAGGCCAGCCGGCGCCATTTTGAAAGTAGAGTCGCCTGCCCCTGCCGCCGCCGCCGCCGTCCCTGTCGTAGCTGCCGCCGCCACTGCTGGAGAAGGAGAGAGAGCGGGGAAGCCCCAGAGTGAAATCCACCATCCTCCTGACTGGTCTGCCCGCCCCTCCTTCCTTCTTCCCCGACCCCCGCCCTCTCCCCCCACAGGTGCCATCCGCCGCCATCCGCCCTCCCTACCCCCCCATCCCCAGGTGAGGGGGGTGAGTTCAGGAAGCGGCGACCCCGAGGAACCCAGCAGGGTCACCATTTGCAGCGCAACATGGCAGGTAAAGGAGAAATCACCCTCGTCCACTGACAAGGCACCGCTTCCTTCCTCCTCCCTCCATCACCCCCTAGCGACCGTCTGTGCCTCGCGTAGAGCCACGGGGCGCCCCTTGGATTTCAGGGAATTGGTCAAGTGGGGGGGGGGGGTGGGGTGGGGAGGGTTTGTTGAGGCGAGGGGCGGCAGTGATACCTAAATGGCTTTTTAAACGAGGGCTGGAACCTTGGCATGGGTGGGGGTGGGGTGTGTGCTGGCGAGCCGAGGGGTAAGGCGTGGGTGGGGCGGGGTGGGGGCGAGTGCAGATTTGTTCCTACTCCTTTGGACCCGGTGTAACCTCTGCTCCCCCCACCGTCTCCTCCCCGTCCTTCCCCCCCCTTCCCCCCCCCCCGCCCCGAGCTTTTTATACGGATCTTTCTCCGTATAATTCCAATTTTTTTTTTCCTGCTGCAAGCCTTCTTGGGTGTTTATACTAACGTATTTTGTACTGAGAGGGAAGAGTGCCTTACAAGTTAAAATACAATGGGGACCTATGTGTATTTTTTCCCCACTGTGGATACATGTATTTTTGAGACCATGAACCTTTATTTTTTGTCTCGAACCAGCTCCCTTTCGTTTCTTACCCTTCGTGTCCAAAGAGTGCAAGGCCTTGTTAATCCACCAAGTTGCATGAAAAATGTGATTTAAACTTTCCGTTTTGTATGTTAGTTTTTGTGCAGATGTCCTTTTCCCAAAAGGGTTTCGTGGAGTTAGTTAAAATAGTTGTGGAGTTCAGCGATATAAATAGCCAAGGGGATTGATTTAGGTAAAAGCTTGGGGGGGGGGGGGTGGGAAGGATGCATGGAGAAAACCGGCTTGGAATATTTAGCAAGGAATGATGGTGAAGGAAGGAAAAGGTGATTGCTTTGAGGATTATCTTTATACATTTTGATGTTGCTGAGTATCTTCCTGCTTCTAGTAGAACCAATTCTAGTTCTTGATTCAATTTCTTCCTTCATAGAGCCAGGGCATTTCCTTCTTAGTGCTTGGAAGTGAAATAGAAACATTGAGGAACTAAACCAATTCTCCATGCGTTTTCTAATATTTAGATAATCTTTAAATAATCAAACCTTTAAAAAAGTTAACATGTTGGATTGACTTAGGGTTTGCTGTAAACAAGTTGCTCCTTTGGCCTTGTCGAGTAAGTGAAATTGTTTTGCACAAGATGATGACAAACGAGCAAAACTGTTTGCAAGGTCCTTTGGACTCTGAGGGATAAGGTGGAGGGAGGCAAGACAAGCTTCCTCTGACAGGCTCTTGAGCATTTATTTCGGTTTCTTTTCCTGTCTGGAGCCCGTGATGTGCTGGTAATGAAATGCAAAGAAATGGGTGGTGAGTGTTGTGTGTGCTGTGTGTGTGCTCTGGTGATTGGGTTCACACGAATCATTACTCCTCACCCGGGGAGTAATGTTTCTGAAGTTTTCTCTTCGTTCCGTGTTTTGTGGTAGCTTAACCTTATTAACCCTTCTGTAGGCTTAAAGGAAAACTGTCTAATTGGTGGTATTTACTTTTCTCTGGTAGGTCTTGCGTGACTGTAAGGCTTTTACTGTCTTTGAGGGGAAGGGAAAATGGAAGTTTTGAACACATGTGCAATGTTAATGGTAGTACATGGCCTTTAGATGATCTCATACCTGGGATCTCTGTCTCTCCTCAAATGCAGTGCCAGCTATTGGAGACTAACCTTCCGAATTAATGCTCTGGGCTGGTGGTTGTATGTGTGGGCAGCACTAGGCTATTAGTATCATGCCAACCATGGATACCATCTCTGTGTTTACGAGAGTAAACATGAACAGAACTGAGTTTTAATTGGTATGTTTTCTTTTTCCAGGAGCTGGAGGAGGGAATGATATTCAGTGGTGTTTTTCTCAGGTGAAAGGAGCAGTAGATGATGACGTAGCAGAAGGTAAGAAGGCATTTAATAATGCAAAGTTTGAATATGGAATCTTCAAAATCTTGATTACTGAAGGATTTCTTTGCAGCTGAGTCTGTTCCAGGTTAAGAACATACTGTGTTTATTGCATAAGCAATGGGGGAACAGTTTTAAAGTCATCTTTCTGGAAAATAGTCTTCAGGTTTTTTTTTTTATTAATACCTTGTATCATTATTTTTTATTTCTATTAAATGAAAGGAGCACTGGATGATGATGTATTTAAAACCGTCACAAGAAAAATCTAAGGCTTGTATCATAAAGGTTTCCTGGCTGTATAAATTTCTTGTACAAATAAACGGTGATGCATTTTCATCATGTTTGTAAATCATTTTTAGATAATTGTGTTGAAATACGTATCAGCATTGAGCTCGGAAACATTTTTCAAAAATGAATATCTTTTTTGAAGGAAGATTTTTAGTTTTGTTTTGTTTTGTTTTTTAACTTGTGTACTTTGAGAGCGTGATGTTGGTTGACATTCTGTGAAGAAATGCTGACTCAAATGATGCATTTTATTGTCTTGTAAGGATTAATTTAGGTGGGTAAGAAAACAACAGTGTTGTGGATATATAGCATGGCTTCCTGGGAGCTTATTGTGGTGCAGTTAGAAGCTGGGTTTGATCGGTTGAAGTATTTAAGTCTTCTCCCAAATTTCTTAGTGTATTTCAAAAGCTTAACATTTTGAAACGTTAGGGATCTGCACTCATTTGAGGTGGTCTTAGGTGCTGGAGGCATTATTTCCCATAAAGTATTTGTGTTATTTCATTGTTCAGAAATAGTATTTAAAGTTTGAATTTTAAAGGTATCCTGTCTTGAATTACAGTAGGAATTTTTGAACAAAATTCAAACGAATTAAAATGTACTTTTAATGAAAAAAAAAAAAATGTCTAGGGGCACCTGGGTGGCTCATTTAAGCGTCCGACTCTTGGTTTTGGCTCAGGTTGTGATCTCACAGTTTGTGTGATGGAGCCCTGTGTTGGGGCTCTGCGCTGAGAGCATGGAGCCTGCTTGGGATCCCCCCCCCCCCCCGCCCCGCCCCTTTCATGCTCACACACGCACACACGCTCTCTCACTCTCAAAATAAACTTAAAAAAATTTGTCTAGTGAAAGTTTTTAAATCATCTTTCTCGAAACAGTATTGTCCTATTAAGATTCTGTTTCTCACCTGCTGCCTACAGTGCAGTTTGTTCTGAGGGTTTCTTTGATGATAGGATGATGACTTTGTATTGAGCCAGTGAAGGGTTTGGATTTGCATGTGCCCACGTCTTTCTCAAAGAAGTGTCTGATCAGTTTGGTGGGTCCTTTGGGGAGCCAACTGGTATCCATTATATTTGTGATACTTTACAGAGCCCTGTCACATTTCTGATGAGTCCTCATCTGTTTTTCAGATGAGAAATTAGACGCTTTAGTTAAGAGAGTTACTGATGGTCACACAAATGGTACAAATCAAGGTTTTCTGGTGAAGCCTATGGTGTTTGACTTGAGAGATCCTAAGTTCAAGGGAGGAGCCATATGTGACTCATTTTGTGATTCCATTACCTGTTGAATAGTAGGCAGTCGGATATTGGACCATTCATTCTGTGCTGTTGTGTAATATGCACCAAGTTATGAGAGTGGTGTATACTAGAAAACTTCTTTTGTTGACTGCCATTGATTTTTGTATGAAAGATCTGTTGGGGGGCTTCCTAAATGTTGAGCACTGGGGCTGCGAGGTGTCTGGAACATAAACCCTGCCCTGAAGGAGCTTGCAGTTTACTTGTTAAATGGTAGGCAGAAAGACCACATGAGTTTTATTTAATTAGAAGAAATTGATGGTTCCAAACTTAACCTAACTGAATCAAATGATAGTTTGTGATATGTATCATGGGATCAGTTGTAATTCTCCTCCTAATGCTTAGGAGCTGTATTTTGCTACTGATTCATCAAATAATTTTCTTTTGAGGTTGTTAAATAATACTTTAACATACAACCCCATCATCTTACCATGTTGAGGCTTAGTATGTACATTTTAATAAAAATACGACTTACTCTAGCACGTATGTGTATGCTAGTGTATTAAGCATCACAAGCACCCAGTTTTCAAATGATACTCCGTCAATTTGGGGATTTTTGCATACGGCAGCTTACATGTCATAGTGTATCATGTTTATGTTACTAAGGGAAGATTTGCTTTTCCAAAATAAGATTAATATGTTTTCTCCTTTGGTTTAGACTGTAATCTGTAAACAGGTTACATCTAGCTAAATCTTTAGTTCAGCTTGCCTGTTTTCTGTTAATGATGCATTGGAAGTTCTTTACCATCAAAAGCTCCAAATTGTCTTTCCTCCTACGTGCAGTTAGCTGTCATGGCATACCATTTTTACTTCTGTAATGCTTTAATCTTCTTTCCATACCCACTTTCAGCTTAGTTCAGGTTCTCAGTATCTTTCTTTTCAGGTTGCAGTAACTTCCTAAATTTCCTAAACTTCCAAAAATTTCCTGCTTCTCGTCCTTTGTTTTGCTTCTCAGTTGATCTTAAATGCTATCCCAGTTTTACGTTCCTCAGAAATCTTCAGTGGTCCCTGCATCTGCAGGGTTACATTCAAATATTTCAGCCTGGAGTACCAGACCTGTCACCAGTATGACCCCTATTTCTCTCAGTTCATTGCTGATGCGGTTCATGATCCAGCTCAGTGGATGCTGTTCTTCAAAAAAATTTTGTGCGCTCTTACTCTATCTAGGGTCTTTGTTTTTGCTCTTCCCACCTTGGAATGCCTGACACTCCTCCCATACTTCATCGCTGATCAGAATCCTTCAAGTCACATTTGTAACTCTTTTACTTCTCTTCCTTTTTTGGGAATATTTTTTACAGTCTTTCTTTATAGCACTTTGTATTTCTAATTTACCCTAAACCTCTGCGGTTATACTGTAAGCTTAGTGCAGGACTAATGCATCTTTGTGCTCTGTGCAGAACGTCCTATACAAACTTCTGTGCTTAGAACGATGCCTGGCACACAGTAGGTGTTGAGTATTTGTTGAATGAGGGAATGTGAGTGTTAGGAGGCTTTGAAGGGGAAAGAGATGGGGTGAAAAGATGATTGAGACATACTTCTGGAAATCGTAGAGGTATTTACTCAGCAGGCTTTGTAACTGGGTTGATGTTCTACAGCTGTGTAATGGAAAGAAGTCAGGAGACCTTGGGCTTTTATCCTGGTGACAAACTAGTGTATGTCACTTGGGATAAGTGCTTCTCTGGGTTCCAGTAAGCTTAGCCTTAAGGTGACAAGACTGGATTAGATGATTTCTGTTGTTCTTTATACTGTAGTCTAGTTACTTCTGAAAGATGTTTTAGAAAAGAAGCAGCTCAACATTATTACTGCGAAGTTAAATTGTGTGAGATGTTGGGCTCTTTGGGGGCCTTGATTTAGAAAGAAGTCTCTACTTAATCAAGGCTTAGACTTTTTCATTATGTACATTGCAGAACTAAGAATTTTAATGTTTGACCAGATACTCTTATAGACCTTTGGCCCACGTAGACACTTTTTGGGATACTTCTTCTGTGCATAGGTCTTTTTGGGCACTTTAAGTGGTTTACCTTTGGTGTAGCTTCTTGTCAGAGAGAAGGGTGAGGTACTAAAATCTCTATCATTCAGATGGTCTCCTGTCCTGCAGTTTTCATTTTAATCTTTGTGGTAGTAGTAGTAACATTTTATCATCTATACTTGAAAATTTTCCTTCACTGACCACTTTCTCTCACGAGACTAAAGGTAACATAGACACCAGATCTAGGCTACATAGTTTGAATCCTACTCAGTCCTTTACTAGCTGTGTAATCTTGGGCAAGGTAACTCACTTCTTTGTGCCTGTTTTCCTCTCTCTAAAATGAAGATCACAGTAAAATCTGTCTTAGGCTGTTGTTTTGTTGATTAAATGAGTTAATATCCAAAAAACAGAAACCTGGCTCATAGTAAGCGTATTATAAAGGATTTAGCTGTTATTATTTGGACACTTACAGTAAGTAAGGAAGAGTTGGAGAATGTGAAAACTGGGGAATTGTCCTTAAAGGTTACTAAGAATTTCTCCTCAGCCAAAGTGAAGAGATTTATACATATTCTTTGGTTCCACTAATATAAAGCTCAAAAAACACTCAGCACTAAACCATAGCCTTAGAGACACATATTAAACTGGTAAAACTTTGAAGAATAGCTACAAAATAATTGCTGTAAAAGCCAGTATGTGGTGGTTACCTTTAAGTGATGGACGGGAGTCGTTCTTGAAAGGGTCTGGGGAGGCCTCATGGAGACAGTGTCTTGACCTCGGTGGTGATTGTACTGACTGATTATCCTGGTCATTTTCTGGTGATTTGTGATTTGTGTGTGTTTGTTAGATTTCACCCAAAAAGGTGTATGTTTGTGTGTGTGTGTGTGTTTTTAAATCAATACTGTACTCTAAAAAGGGTTTAGAGCGAACACTGGCCATCCCCACCTTCACCCACTCTCTAATCCTCCCTCGTCCTTCTGAAGGCAATTAAATTGAACTCCTCTAGTTGTTGTATTCCTTAGTGCTTAATTTTTGTGGATAAAATGATATTTCTATTTCTCATCAGTTTTAGACATTTCCAGTTGACTTTCTAGTAGATGAAGATTAAGCTGTTGTCATTATCACCCCCATACCCCAACGTTATAGCACATATTATGGGTTAAGAAGTCAGTGCTCACAGTGGCACCTGGGTGGCTCAGTCGGTTGAGAGTCCAACTTCAGCCCAGGTCATGATTTTGCGGCTCCTGGGTTCCAGCCCCACGTCTGGCTCTGTGCTGACAGCTTGGAGCCTGGAGCCTGCTTGGGATTCTGTGCCTGCCTCTGTCTCTCTGCCCCTCTTCTGCTCATGCTCTGCCTGTCTCACTCTCAAAAGTAAACATTTAAAAAAAAAAGAAGTCAGGGTTCACATTGTTATGACCATTCAGATATATATTGAACCCCCATCACCTGGCATCATCAACCTATGGCGCATGCTGTCCTATGTATACATCACTTGATCCATTCCTAGTCCTCTGTATTTAGTAATAGAAACACTGATTGTATTTTTAAAATCTGGTTAAACAAATTAGAAAAACCAAGATCATCATTTAAAGTGAAACAGTAAGGAATTTTTCCTAATTTTTTTTTTTGCAGTAGCAATACCTGGTAATCTGTTATTTGCTTAAATTTTACTTGTGGAAATATTAAACATTCAAATACATGTGGATAATCTGAAGTCTGTAATTTTTGGTTAAAAATATGGGACTATTGTTAACCATTCAAGATGGTTATTTTAATTTAATGTAAATTTTCATTATTTAATAGTTAATATTGTTAACTATTAAATAGTAATTTTAAATATACATCATTTTAATGCGAGTATAATTTTCCTCATTTCCGTATTTGACATTCTTAATTTTTTATAGGAAATTGTTTTAGGATATGAGTTTATTACACGATGCCTGTTTTTATGAAACTTGGATCCACAGGCATAGCATCTTTTCAACGCTTGGCTTCCTGTTTACTTTTGGTAGGACTTAGACTTACAGACTGGTTCTTGGGGGAAAAAATTCAATAGTAGAGCCTAAGTATTCCCCAAATGAAGATATAACTAAAATTGTGAAAAACAATTTTTGAGATACCACATGAAATTTAATGTTTTTAAATCCATTCCATATATCTAATGCTACATACAGTGTAAACAATTTAAGATCATTTGTGTTCTGTGTTTCTTAGAGGAGTATGCATGTTAGATTTAGGCACTAAGGCCATTAGTAGGAAAAAATAGTAGAACCCTGATATGTGTGGATTTCAAAATAGTGGCACATAAGCTATATGTCAAAACCTAATGACCCGTAGGAAAGGCCTTATTTAACATTCTTGGATCACATGTGATACTCCTCCTTGCCCTTAACACACATTACTACTGATAGAAGTCTTGTGCTCATGCAGTAAAATCACTTAGCGTAAATTTGCCCATTAAATAATGTGAATGATTGTATTTATCTAGCATTAGGCAGTATCCTTGTTTTTTGTTTTGTTTCGTTTTTAATTTTTGGGGGGTGGGGTGGTGGCGGGCAGAGAAAGAGGTAGACAGAGGATCTGAAGCAGGCTCTGAGCTGACAGCAGAGAGCCCAGTGTGGGGCTGGAACTTGTAAACCGTGAGATCTTGACCTGAGCTGAACTTTAGGTATGTTCTGATACTCTTAGTGAACTAAATTTTAAAATTCTAGAAATCGTGGAATAAGCAGCATGATGAGAGGTTGTTTGAAGCAAAGAATTTGTTATTAAGTCAGTAAAAAGATTCCCATATATTATGTATTTGCACATCCGTATTTTCTTAGTTGAGTTGCAAGAGGAAAGATATATTTTAAGTTTCTTTTGTCGTTAATAGGAAAATTGAATGGTTGGACATAAATGTTTTATTTATTTTTTATTTTGTTATTTTTTTGCAAAAGTTTATTAGAATGTAAGATTAGAAAGGAAGAATAGTAGGAAAGCTCTCTTTACAGAGACGGGACATTTGGAAGTGAGTGCCCTGGGCATAGATGTTTTAGCTAATCTCAACTATAATCTCTTTACCTTAGGTGATAATGGAAAATACAATTTAGTAACCAAGGGTCCACAAGTGCCTTTTTAGTAGTAGTAAAGAGAAAGTCTTGGTGATACTTAAATTACATTTCTTATCAATAATTGAATTTGATTATTATCACTACATAATCAGCATGAGGAAGAGATGGCCTGGTCATCTTAATCACAGTGGTCAGCATTTATTGGGTGCTTAACTATGTGCCAAGTACTATGTTAGCTGCTTTATATATTTCATTAATCTTCACCAAAACTGAAATAAGTAGATGTTGTTTTTCCAGATTATAGATGAGGAAACTAGGCTAGGAAGATTAATTGTGTATTCTTGAGCAGGTGATGGAACTGGGATTCTTAACTTCAAATTTAATTTCCCTTCTAATGTCCGTAATGTAATTTTTTAATTTAAAAGCTTGCTATTTCTCTTAGTTTAAATGAGGGTGTTTTGAGGTTGTTGGAATGTGACTTGTTTAACAGAGTTGTTTGTAATGTCCAGTAGACGTTGTTTTGAAGTAATTAAATCCAATTTGGAGATTTTCTGGATTTCCTAATGGAATTTTTAAGCTAGGATGTTCTATAAGTGGGCTATAAGGGTTTTTTAAATCTTCTGAGGTCGTATGTCACATATTGTGTATACTTGTACATATGTGCATTTTTCTGATCAGAGAGGTCCACGCCATTGTCAAAGCAGCTATTTTAGAGTGTGGTCTGATGACTTCTCAACTCTTTCAGAAGGTCTATGAAGTGGAAACTATTTTCTTTTTTTTTTTTAATTTTTTTTTTTTCCAACGTTTATTTATTTTTGGGACAGAGAGAGACAGAGCATGAACCGGGGGAGGGGCAGAGAGAGAGGGAGACACAGAATCGGAAACAGGCTCCAGGCTCTGAGCCATCAGCCCAGAGCCTGACGCGGGGCTCGAACTCACAGACCGCGAGATCGTGACCTGGCTGAAGTCGGACGCTCAACCGACTGCGCCACCCAGGCACCCCTACTATTTTCATAATAACATGATGCTTGCCTTTTTGACTGTGTTGACATTTGCAGCAGTGGTACAAAAGCAATGTGGGTAAATCTGCCGGTTCCTTGGCATAATCAAGGCCGTGACACCAAATGGTACCAGTAGTCATGGTGATCTTCACCATGTACCAGTAGTTTAAAAATGCCAGTTTTACATATGAATGTCTTTGATGATGCAGTAAAAACTAATTTTATTAAATCTGACTCTTGAGTACATGTCTGTTAAACATTCTTTGTGACAAAATGAAAGGTACACCAAAGCACTTCTACTGCAGACCAGAGCACAGCGGTTGTCTGGAGGAAAAGCATTGGTGCAGTCACTTGGGTTTTAAGGTGAACTAGCTGCTGCTTTCATGGGACATTTTTGTTAGAAATAACTATGGACAAATAAGTGATGATTATTCAGACTTGGATATTCGGCAGAAATTTTCTCAAATGGACAGTGAATTTGTTGCCTCAGTGGACAGTATCTGTTGCCCATGATAAAATTTGAGCTTTCAAGCACAAATGAGAACATTGGAAGACATGTATCTGCCATCCTGAGTTGGATAACTTCCCAATACTCAAAGAATTTTCAGATAAGTTCAGTAGTAATATCAGTGACTGCAATTTTTTGATGTTATGTAATGAAAGGTGTCAACATTTGGAAGCTCTGTATAACTCTGAATCAGTGTTTTCCAAATATCCAATGCTTGTGAGGTTAAAAAATGACGCATGAGTAAAAATGCAAGACACAGCATTGGATTTTAATGGAACAGACAGCTGATATGGTTTCAGATTCCACAAACCTTTAAGAAACTACTGCTTGTCCAGTTGTGGTGTAGTATCAAAGGGATAACCATGATTACCTGAAAAGCCTATTGAAATACTCCTTTTTCAACTACGTACTTGAATGAACGTGGATTTTCTTCATACATCTAACACAACACACTGTGGTGTGTTGAATGCAGAAACAATCAAGAGACAACGGGCATCTTCTGTTAAGCCAGATTTGCAGCAGTGTAAAAACAGTGCCATTCTTCTCACTAATTTTTCGGGGAGCAGGGGAAGTAAAATCTCTTTCTTTTTTTTTTTTTTTGTTTTTGTTTTTTTGTTAATGTGTAGGGCTTATCATTAATATTTTTAAATTGATAAATATTTTAAAATTTGAAAGGCCTTTGGGGACCCTCAGATTTCAATTGTAAGGAAATCCTGCCACCCAGAAATACCTGACAGTTGTTGGTTTAGTCTGTTAGTAGATTTCACTGTATTGATGCTTTAAGAGAGTCTCACAGACCACTAGGTAAGTAATCAAAGTAACATGCTGCTTTTGTGCATGAATGTCCAAAGCTTTCCCATAAAAGCTTTCTTGTGACTTGATATTGTTTCAGCCTACTCCCTTGCTGTTCTTTGGATACCAAATTAGATCTGCTTAAGCTCTTTCAATCTGGTGATCTCGGTGAAGGAAGGATACCTTTAGGACTTTAAAATTATCTATTTTTAAACTTAATCTCCCTTACAAAGATTACATACTAGTGCATATTTGCCAAAATACTTCAGCTTTAAAAGTTTTTGAGGTCTCTTCCCACTATCTGTTCAGGTCCTGTTAACATTAATACTTAATGAAGGATTACTGAGTTCCTCAGAACCTGGCATGGTGCCATTTCTGGGTTGCTGCCTGGTTATTAGAAATGAGTTGGTGCCCTTGGCATTGTGTTTTATTCTGAGCCCAACATGTAGGAGTTTGATGTATTGTTTTTTCTTGGAAGAAAGGCATAAAATTGCCTTGGTAACTTTCTACTTACCAACTCTATTACTAAAGAGAGGGAATGGTGTTTTCTTTAAATTTTACTTGAAAGCACAACATAAGTCTATTTTAAAATAGATGCTGAATTTCCCATTCTAAGAATTCAGTATCAACTCTTGATTGCTTAGTATTTTCAGTACTTTTGTGGTTCTTTTTCTACCCTTTAAAGAACATTTGTCAAAGAACTTTAGGACTTTTAAAACTAGCTACACCAGTTTCTCTTCCATGTTCAAATGCTGGGTTTATTAAAAAGGAAAACTAATTTTTTATAATATATTTTTTAGTTAATATTAGCAGTAGTTGATTGAAATGTCATCTAGGTCTTTGCCAATGTCATATGTAGAATCCTTGGCAAATCATGATTGAATGCTTTTCTATAAGCCACTATACCAGGAGTTGTAGATTTGTAATTTTAGTTTCTTTTGGTTGACTTCCTCGGAGAAAACTGGGATTTTCTCTTCTGAAATCTTTGAATAATATCTTTTATACAGTTCGGGGGTGGGGGTTCATGGACCAATGACTGTGTTTAAGAACCTTTGCTTTAATTCAGGTTTTGCCTATGGTTATATGCCTATTGAAATTTGGAGGAGTTGAGGATATTTTATATGGAAATGATAACTTTTAGACTGTTAAGAGGGTATTCTTTCTTAGGAATCCTTTCAGTGCTTACCATTTCTTCTATGATATTAGAGGGATGACTCTTCTCTAAGGTACTGGACTTGACAACTTTAGTGTGTTTCCATCTTAATTTCTTTTTTTTTTAATCAAAAACTTGTCTCTATAACCATGGGAAAACTGTTAGAGGACTATATTGAGTTTTGAACCAGCTGCTTGTTCTATACTTCATTCAGAAGGAATCTAAATTCTTCATTAGCCTGTATTAAGAGAGATACCAAAGTAGATAAAAGGGATTGGTAAGAAATATTTTTAAATTTTCTAAAGATACGGAAAAATTTTAACTTATAGAACCTGACATTGTAGAGCTTTAGGTCTCCTTTGTGTGAAAGTGGAACCTTTTCGTCTCCTTTTTTCCAGCTTACCACAAAGTAAGAGTTCTGTGGGTCTGGAATAGATGTGTTTCTAAGATAACATAAGGGGAATAGTTAGTACATTTTTATAGACTCGTTGATTGGGAAGACTCTATTTCAAGAGAGAAAGGCTATTGTAGGCAATAAATAATTCCTTATCTAGGGATGCAACATGCAAAAATGGTTATTATAGGAACTGGTAGGCTTTTCCCCCTTAACATAAAAGGAGAATTAATTTTTTTCTAGCAGCAGAACCAGTTCTTCAAACGGAATATTTTTTAGCCTATAAAATAAAAAGCTACTTTTAATTTTAATGCATTTTTATTGTTAAAAATACATAACAAAAACCACATAACAAAGCTTACCTTACTAACGATTTTTAAACATACACTTGAGTAGTGTTAACTATTCACATCATTGTGAAACTCTCTAGATCTTTTTCATCTTGCAAAACTGAAACTGGACCTGTTAACACTTCCCTATTCTCCTGTCTGCCCCTGGTATCCACCATTTTACTTTGTTTCTATGAATTTGACTACCTTAGATAACCTACAAATGAATCCTAAGACAAAAAAGTATTTGTCTTTTTGTGACTGGCTTAACTTCATGTCCTCAGAGTTCATCCATGTTGTAGCACGTGACAAGATTTCCTTCCTTTCTAAGGTTTAATAATACTCCATTGTATGTAAATACCACATTTGTTTATCCATTCATACCTTGATGGACATTTAGGTTGCTTCCACCTCTTAGCTAGTGTGTGCTTTTTTTATAGATGTCTTTTTATACATGGCTCGGGTTCTATGGGAAGGAACAACAGAAATACTTTCTTTAAAATTGTTTTTTATGTTTGTTTCTGAGACAGAGCATGAGTGGGGGAGGGGTAGAGAAGAGAGGGAGACAGAGAATCCGAAACAGGCTCCAGGCTCTGAGCTGTCAGCACAGAGCCCTATGCAGGGCTCGGACTCACAAACCTTGAGATCATGGCCTGAGCCGAAGTCGGTCGCTCAACTGACCGAGCCACCCAGGCGCTCCAGAAATACTTTCTTTAAATGATTGGAGGTTGGGGTTGTAGACAAGGAATGATCAAGATTGTATTTTTTACAACAACCTTTGAGGTAGACACTGCCATTTTGTACACAAGGACACTGAAGCTCAGAGTTGAGCGTCGTTAATCTAAGATTGAGTCAGTAAAACTGTTCTGCTTTTTAGGCTTCCATGTTTCTTCTGTGTGGTTCAGTTTTTAAAAATAACTATTTGATTACAAATTTAAATCTTTTGTTCTCATAGGGAAAGGGTAGAGAGCTAAGGTGAGACCTTAGTTAGTATCCACAAGTGAACAAGAATATGTAATATTGAGTGCCCAGTGCTGTAGAGAATGTGTAGGAAATAGAACAGATCCTTCACTTCAGGTGTATTAGGAGGGTCCGAATTATTAAAATAAGCCTTTTCCATAACTTTGTGGCTTTTGGTATTATTAACCTGTTGACATTACTGGGAGATCCTTTGCAAATCCTGTGTAAAAAATTTACAGGTAATGTTGGGCTGTAAGAAATTATTTTCCCTTTTCTAAGTTGGCATTGTTTTTAAAGTTTATTTTTGAGAGAGAGACAGCACGTGAGCCCACATGCAGGCCAGCAGGGGGAGGGGGAGGGCGGGAGAAGCAGAATCTGAAGCAGGCTTCAGGCTCCAACCTTGTTAGCACAGAGGCCAATGCAGGGCTTGGACTCAAAAACCGTGAGATCATGACCTGAGTTGAGTCGGACACTGAGCCACCCAGGCACCCCTCAGTTGACATGCTTTTTGACGTTGAGATGGTGATGTAGTACAAATACTTAGTTGTTCTTGGAATTAAATGAAAGAATCATCTTGATCTCAAGTCTAAGACCTAAATATGTCTTTCAGTGATTTCAAATAGCTGTGAATCGAATTTACTCATGAGTATCTTTGAAGATCTCTCCAAGTTAAATGTCCATGGTAGTGTATAAGCCTTTTCTTTCTTCCGTCTTTCCTGTGTGTTTCAAGACCTTCATTTTAACAGTTTGGGCATTCCTTAAAACGTTAAACATAGATTTAACCATAGAACCCAGTAATTCTGTTCCTAGGTATATACTTAAGAGAATTGAAAACATATGTGCACAAAAACTTTTACATCAATGTTTATAGCAACGTTGGTCATAATAGCAGAAAAGTGGAAACAAACCAAATGTCGATCTACTGACTATGCATAAAGCAAAGGTGGTGTATCTATACAATGGAGTATTATGCAGCCATAGAAAGGAACGAAATGCTGTTAGGTGCTGCAGCTTGGATGAACTTTGAAAACATTATGCTAAGATGAAGAAGTTGGTCACAAAAGACTGCATATTATATGATTCTATTTGTATGAAATATCCAGAAGAGGCAAATCTATAGAGACAGAAAGTAGATGAGTGGTTGGTAGGGCTGGTGGATGATGTGACTGCCGTGGGTACAGCGTTTCTCTAAGGGGGTAATGAAAATGTTCTGAAATTAGATAGTGATGACGGTTGCACAGTTTTGTAAATAGAGTAAAAAAGCTGAATTGTGCACTGAATCTGACAAATGAATAATAGTAAATAAACTTTTTAGTTTACACATACAAATGGTAAATCCAAACAGTGCAAGAGATACAGAGTGAAAGTATGTCTCCCTCTTAACCCCCTTCTCCCAGGTTCTGTGTCTCTAGAGATACTGTCAAAATTTTTTATGTGTTTCAGAAGTGTTTCGCAGTTGCAAATTGTTAACTTTAACAGAGCATGTTCATCATTTCAGATTTGAAAGTGGGAAAATACGTTCCAGAAATCCATGATATGCAAGGTTTATAGGCCTTGTCTTAGGATCAAAAAAATTGCCAGGTAGCTACCATTTTCTTTTAACTGTCCTATGAGGTTTCTGTAGCTTCAGACTGAAGAGTTGCTGAGAAGATTGTACATATTTGGGATGTGCATCTAGATGTGCAATTAGTAGATTTTAAAGCTGAGTAAAATTTGTGAAATAACAATGTCTAATAATAAAGTAATAATGTCTCACATATCCAAATCTTTAAAAATAACAATGGGGGGGGGGCACTTGGGTGGCTTAGTCGGTTGAGCGCTAACTTTGACCCAGGTCATGATCTCATGGTTTGTGAGTTTGAGCCCCATGTTGGGATCTGTGCTGACAGCTCAGAGCCTCGGCCTGCCTCAGGTTCTGTGTCTCCCTCTCTGTCTCTGCCCCTCTGCTTCTCATACTCTGTCTCTCTCTCTCTCAAAAATAAGATAAACACTAAAAAAAATTTTTTTTTAAATAGCAATTTGGGTTCATTGATACCTGAAGTCTGTGTCTTATCCCTCATTAAATTAGACCTTGAGTATTTTTCCATCTAGATCTTACCGTTCCTAATGATGTCTGTAGTGACTAGGTCCTTTTTTGGTGATTATTTAATTAGGACTAAACCAGACATTAGTAGGCTAGATCCTAAAGACCAAATGTGTCCCTTTTTCCCCCCTCCTTATGTGTCTTTTTGACTATTTGGTAAATACATTAGCTCCTTGTTATGTCTACCATCTCTAATTCTCAACCAAATTTCTTGGAAATTTTGTTAACATTGTACAAATGCCAAAATGTGACAGTTTTTACACTGCTCAGTTTGGTGAGAATACAGTTTCATTAAATTCTTGTTATGTGGTAATTTATTAACATTAATAAGGATTTTTATTTAAGGAAAAATAATTCTCTGAATGTAAACATAAACTGATGTATTTTAAATAAGCGCTCGAGAAACTTAGCTAACTGCCTATCACTGTTGTTTTGCATGCATTATCATTTAATCTTCTCAGCCAGCCTCTGAGGATAGGTATTTTTATTTTATAGATGAGGAAATCAAGGATTAGACAAAGTAACTTGATCAAGGCCACAGTGGTAAGTGGGGAAGCCAGTGGTTGAGCCTTGGTTCTTCTCACTTTAGAACTACCATAAAGTAAACAAAAAAAAATAATAAGATCACACATAATCTCACCATTTTTAGATAACATCTCAACATTTTGGTGTAGACCTGTCCTTTTACTGCTGTGAATATATATATTTTAAAAACTTGTTTTACATGTGTAGTTTTGTATAATGCTTTTTTTCTATTTAACATCTAGAAAGATAAATGGCTCTTGTACTTAATTTGGGCATTTTAGTTTTCTACAGTTTTTGCTGTTGTAAATTTATGATGAACATCTTTGTGAGAATCTTAATACTTTAGGGTATGTTTCTAGAAATGGAGCTGCCGGTCAAAAGATACGACCTTTTTATTAAGGCTTATGTAATGTATTACCAAATTGCCTTAGAAAGTTGGCGTCGGGGGCGCCTGGGTGGCGCAGTCGGTTAAGCGTCTGACTTCAGCCAGGTCACGATCTCGCGGTCCGGGAGTTTGAGCCCCGCGTCGGGCTCTGGGCTGATGGCTCAGAGCCTGGAGCCTGTTTCCGATTCTGTGTCTCCCTCTCTCTCTGCCCCTCGCCCGTTCATGCTCTGTCTCTCTCTGTCCCAAAAATAAATAAACGTTGAAAAAAAAAATTAAAAAAAAATAAATAAAAAGTGATATTGGGCATCTTTAAAAAAAAAAAAAAGAAGAAAGTTGGTGTTGGTTTTCTCTTCCTCCAGCAGTGAATAGGAGTACCCATTTCCTAACCTGTTGACAACGTCTAGCACAATAATACCATTCAATAAAATCTTTTCCGCTTATTTGTTTGAGCATGTTTAACTATGTAGGTTCTGTTCATGTCCTTTATTGTTCTTTGGGGGTACTTTTCGTATTCATTTGTAATAGGTAAACTTTCCCTCCACCCCGCCCCCACCTTCCATCATCATAGCTAGTGAAAGTTGTATGGAAGCTAAAAGAAGTAATTTGGGTCTAGAGTAGATGGGAAAGTCTTTTCTAAATGAAGTGGTTTTTTGTTTGTTCTTGCCAGGCAATGGAAGGCAGAGGGTAAGAAAAAAACGTTTGAGAACTATTACTTGTTAGTTTTCTTATCTGCAAATGGGGGGATGATTAGTAGTACTGGCTTTGTTATTCGGAGGATTAAACGTATAGGAGTGCTTAGTTTTGGCATATACTTACTGCTTGGAAAATTTAGTTGATGCAGTTATTTATTGCATGATTAACAGAAATAACACATTAAAAATTAATGGAGTAAATGCCTATTCAAGCCCACAAATCAAGATAAACTAGTTGTTTTTGAGATTTGGGGCAGGTTATACAGGCACTTTCAGTAAGTATATGTTGCATTAATGAATACAGCTTTAGCTTGGTTGAGTTAGGAGTTTGGGGAATCCAAAGACAGAAGTAGGAAGATTAGTTTTATCGGAATTTGGGTTAGGCAGGGGTCTGGCACTTTGACTATTTGAGAAATTTAAAAGAGAAGTTCAAGCTCATTCTTTAGGGGTTGTTTTTTTTTGTTGTTGTTCCATTTTCCTGTTGTTCTCAAGTCTCTCCATTGTTGTTTTTTTTTTTTCTTTCTTTCCTGTGATTGGATACTCTACTTGAGGGGTGGGGCTTTGAACGCACTAGAGCCAAAGCAGCCTTCGCTGCTGGTTTCATTTTCCTCTAGCAGGTAAGAAATGGGAGTTTGGGAGCACCTGAAAGTGTGATCTCAGGAAAATCCCATTAAAAGTGTTGACCCTTAACTGCTGAGGCTCTTAAAAAAAAGCCCTTTCTTCCGCCTCTCTTTGGCGATGTTCTCTATTTCTGTCGTGTTATATGATGATCTGAATCCTTTACCAGACCTTGAGCAGACTGATGAGTAGGTGTAGAGCCCATAAAAAATTTTACAGGAGTCTGAAGAGAAAGCACATTTTATTGTACCGGTGAACACCCTTATTTCTCTCTTTGATTCCTTATTCAGAAGTTGTGCTGTGTTTTATTTTGTCAAAAGAATTTTATTAGCGGATACTAGTACTTCTCAAGCTTTCTGTGCTTATGGATTTCCCCGAAACCTTGTTAAAATGCAGATTATGATTCTGCATGTACATCTGGGGTGGAGCCTGTGATTTTTCATTTCTCACCCACTCCAGTGAGGGCCGTGTTGCTGC
Organism: Prionailurus viverrinus; assembly: GCF_022837055.1. Classification (NCBI taxonomy): domain Eukaryota; kingdom Metazoa; phylum Chordata; class Mammalia; order Carnivora; family Felidae; genus Prionailurus; species Prionailurus viverrinus. The sequence goes on along the minus strand of NC_062564.1, from coordinate 31,842,992 downwards.
TGTTGCTGGTGTGTTGGTGTACAATCTACACTTCCAGGGGAAAGGCAGCTGGTTTATAGCCTTTTGTAGGGGAAGGGAGAACAGGTACAGTAGTATCTTAATTATTTTACTCAGCATTTCTGACAGACTGAATAGATTCATTGTGCTGTTCTCACATCATTTAACATTTGCTCAATAAATGAATAAACACCTCCTGGGGAGCTTTGTACTAGCTGTTAAAAGAGCAGCTTGCATCACAGTGTACTGCATGTTAGCCATCCCTAATTGTTAGATTGAATTTGTGTTTGTATTTCAAGTTTAGCTCAGGCCAATATCTTAGTATACATAAAGGTTTGCTTTTGCTAGTAATTTGCTTTTTTAAATAGATTGGCCCCCTAGTGCTGTGAAAAAGATGAATTTAGGAAATAAAATTTTAACGCCTTAATTGGTTATTTTATAACTGCTAACAGATTTCTAGTAAGTATAAATTCTAATAGGTATAAATGATTAAGTTTTGAATTCTTTATGATTTTCTGTTTGCTTTGTTAACATTGGAGGTACCTTTTCAGTCTCCTATCAGGATTTCTGTCTTCCTAACCACCCAATCTTAGTTTTATTTTAAGTTGATTTTTATTTTATCTGTGTAGCTCAGGTACATAGTTGAACAAGCTGGTAAATTCAAAATGCTTATGAGGAAAAGGAACCAGTTTCCTGTCCCTTTAACCTGTAATCACCTTGAGTCCCCTTCCCCACACTTTTCAACTGGCTTATTTTCCTATTTCTAAGTACATAGCAGCTGCTTATCCATTTTAGATGTCCTCAGAAGTAAATGGTAGTTAAGAGTTCTGTTCTGCCTCTCTTAACTGCTCCTGTTTTCTCAATATTGCTATGCCATTATTATTGTTGTTTAAACCAGTGTTCAGTGTTGTGGTAGGCTGAGTAATGCTCTCCCCTGCCCCTCAAAGAAACCCACATCCTAATCCCCAGAACAAGTGAATTTACTTCCCCGGAGAGGGAGCAGAGATGGGATTAAATTAATGATTTTGATCTAAGGAGGTTATTTGAGATTATCCTGGCCCTAAATGTAATCACAAGGACGCTTGCAAGGAAAAGAGGGAGATAAGATCTAAGGAGGAAGTAGTAGTAGATGTGATACCAGAAGCAAGAGGTTGGAGATACAGGGGAAGGGTCTTAAGCCGAGGAATGCAGGTGGTCTCCAGAGTTTAAAAAGCAGAGAGGGGCGCCTGGGTGGCGCAGTCGGTTAAGCGTCCGACTTCAGCCAGGTCACGATCTCGAGGTCCGTGAGTTCGAGCCCCGCGTCGGGCTCTGGGCTGATAGCTCAGAGCCTGGAGCCTGTTTCCGATTCTGTGTCTCCCTCTCTCTCTGCCCCTCCCCCGCTCATGCTCTGTCTCTCTCTGTCCCAAAAATAAATAAACGTTGAAAAAAAAATTAAAAAAAAAAAAAAAAAGAATAAAAAGCAGAGAAACCAAATTCTTCCTTGAGTCTCTAGAAAGAAGCCTAGCCAGGCTCGTACCTTGAATCCAATGCAACTGAGTTTTGGGCTTCTGGCTTCCAGAACTTCAGTGTGCTGTTAAGCCACCAAATTTGTGCTAATTTGTTACAGTAGCCGTAGGAACCTCATATAAGAGTGGACATGATTGTGTCCATATACCCTGTGCTGCTGTGCTCTTTTCTCCAGAGTTAATAATTACCTTGATTTTAGTTTGTTGTTGTTTTTAGTCTGTCGCTGCTATTTTCTTTCTGCACCTTTCAATATGATTTTCTTCATTGTCAAAAGAATCAGATAACGTACATACACACCCCACCTTCTGGTGTTTTCTCCATTTTGTTGTTTCAGTCTAGAGTGATTTGCTTTGTTTTCTGTGACTCTATCACGAAACCACCTTAGATTTTCTGACAGGTGACTAAATCTCCTGTCAGTATATTGAAGTACATCAGACATTCTATCAGTTTTACTTTTGCCTTGAGCTCTATCCTTCGATATGGCCTGGCTTTTTTCTAAGTTTATTGCACAGCTGTTGTCCTTGTCCTTTCCTTCGTTCTTATTTTTACTTCACCATCATGGGAATTCCTTTTGCTTCTTCTGTGTTGGATCTCCTTATTCCTGGATTCCATAACTTCCTTTTTTGGTTTGCTCCCTCATTTTAGTGGTGCGTACCATCCAGTATTTCACAAGAAAGATTTCATGGGTGGTACACGCTTTGAGATTTCGCTTGCCTGGAGAAGTTGTCTTTACGTTACTTTCCCACTTCAAAGTTGGGCTGGTTATTGGAAATAATTTTTCCTCAGAATTCGGAAGGAGTTTTTTCTTCTTTTTTTTAACGTATCTTGAGAGTGTGTGTGCACACGAGCGGAAGAGAGGGAGAGAGAATCCCAAGCTTACAGCACGGAGCCTAATGTGGAGCTTGAACTCATGAACCGGACTCATGAACCATGAGCTCATGACCTGAACTGAAATCGAGAGTCAGATGCTTAACCGACTGAGCCACCCAGACACCCTGAAAGGCATTTCTTTTGTCTGCTGGTGTCTGTCACTGCATTTGAGAAGCCTGATGCCATGCCGTTTACTCTTCTTTTTTCCTGTTTGGATGATGTGCCTTGATACTGGGCTAGTCGTCATTGGGCCGTTTCAACTTGTGGATTCTTTTCCTTTAGGTTTTTCCTTCTCTATTTTATTTGTTCTTTCTATAACTCCTGTTATATGGATCTTGGGCTTTTTACACCGATCCTCCAATTTTTTTCTTCTCTTTATGTTTTGTTCTGTGTTCCAGAAATTCTCAATTTTGTTTTCAACTCTTCCACAGATGTTTTACATTTTCAGTTATGTTTTAAGAGCTCCTTTGTTCCTTTTTCAGCAACCTTTCTTTTTGAGAAGATTGATTTTTTTTTTTTAATGGTCGTTTATTTTTAAGAGAGAGAGAGTGAGCACACGAGCAGGGGAGGGACAGAGAGAGAGGGAGACACAATCCGAAACTGACTACAGACTTCGAGATGTCAGCACAGAGCCCGATGTGGGGCTCGAACTCACAAAACATGAGATTGGGACCTGAGCCAAAGTCAGAGGCCCAACTGACTGAGCCACTGAGGCGCTCTGAGAAGACTAATGTTTTAAATTTTTTCTAATCTTGGCATTCCATTTCTTTCACGTTCCTTTTTTCTTATTTATGTCAGCAGATTGCACTATCTGGTAATCCTTGGTTGTCCATAGCATTTAAGAACGAGGAGCTGAGAAATAGATTGGAGATGCCGTGAGCACTGACAGATCTAGTCAGCTGTGAGCTTCACAGTAAGGTGTTAAACCTGGGACTCTCACTGTTTCAGTGAGAGGGAACTTCCAGTGTCCTGTCTCAGAAGGAAGCCTGTATGGGGTTGGGTGTGTGTGTGTGGGGGGGGGTACTTATATTCAAGCCTGGCTGCGGATATTTTGGGAGCCAAGAACATGACTGAGCAGCTCATTGTTTTACGTGCCCTCTAACTTAATCTTGTTTTCAGTGTGGTACTTCACCATCAGCCTTAGCTCTCAACTACTGTCTTTGATCCAGCCAGTTCAGAAAGTTAAAGTGGTTCTTTGAGAATGGGGCTTCTTGCATCTTAAACAGATGTTTTAACTGGTAGTCCTGTTTGGAGCCTTAGTCCTCACTGTTGTCCTTTCTTGACCCTTTGCAGGGTCTGCAGGGTGAATCTGCTTGCCTCTCTTGGCAACTCCTTCCATACGTTCTTAGGTTTCAGTTTATTTTATTCTGTGAGTTACCTGCTTTCCATTTTCCATCACATTTGTTGTTGTCTTCCTTCGGCTGTTTCCCTGAATGTTCCTTTGTTCTTACTGTCTTAAACTGTTTTTATTCATTTATTGTCATTTTAGTGGGATCTAGAGGGGAGAGAGAAATGAGTTTTGAATTTCTGTGTTTAACAAGTGTATCAATAAAATGTTTATAGTACGATTTTCCTTCATGTCCCAGAGCACTTGGTAATCACTTCGTCTACCATGAAACAGTAGAATTCACAGAATTTGTATTTGTTTTTTTCTATATAAAAGCAGACGATTTTTTCTTAGATCTAAATTCTAAGGTTGTGTACTATTTGTTTTTAATATACTAAACTTTAAAATATTGTGTAATTCTTTCCCTCAAGTACAGCAAAGGATGACAAGTTAAAATAAAAGACACTAACTTGCACTTTCAAACCTAAATTTTAGGCATTGAGGAATCAGCCAAAAGCAGTGAGATTTTTAAAAATTTATTACTATCATTTTTAAACTTTGACATATATTCTGTTAAGCTCTGTAAAGGGTGGATCTTTATTTACTTTTAATAAAGCACTTGCCACCATGTGTGGCATACATAGTAGGTGCTCATGAAATACTTGTTGATGGGTGCATATGTGAAATTTATTCATGTATTTAAAATATCAGAGGTGTTAGCTTTATTAGATGCAAATGAGTTTGTTTTATTTCTACTCCTAAAATTGGTTTTAATTAATTAAAGTGTTTATGTCTGAGTAAAGACATTTATAAGTAGAATGTAAGATTATAGTCACTTACTGATTGCAGGGCAGCTAAGATCATAATTTTCTGTTGGGAATTATCATTGTTCCTGAAGCCAGGACATAGAGGGAGTAGTAATTTTTCTCTGTGTTTCAGGGGGAGCTCTCATCCCCTGATATTAGTAATAAAACAGTTTTATACTTTTTCTGTTTTACAGATTTTATTTTTAAGTGATCTATACACCCATTGTGGTTTCAACTTAACGACCCTGAGATCTAGTTGAACGCTGGCCCAGCCCCACTGGGCTAGATCTAGTCGAATGCTGGCCCAGTACCATGCTGCCTCTGCCTGCCTTGGATGTTTTCTTTCTTTCCTTGCTCACTAGTAGCTCCAGTCACCTGGGCTTTCTTGGTGGTCCATGAACAAACACCGTCTTGTTCTTGCTGAGGGCTTCAGACTTACCCTTTTAAATCTGGAATAAACTTTACCTAGACTTTTGTGTGGCCCTGTGTAAATTAATTGATTCCCCTCCTAACCCTAGATAACTCTGTGTTCTCTGCTTTTTTTTTTTTCTTTTTCAAATACTCTTGCCATTATTTGGAATAATCTTGTTTGTTTATTGTTGACTTGCATATTGTAGGCTTCCTTTCACATTTTCAGTTTCATGCACAAGGGAATAAACTTTTGTTTTATCACTTTATTCTTAGCATTTTGAATAGTTGCAGGCACATAACAGTATTTGGCACTTAGTGGGCATTTTGTAATTATATTTTGAACGGGCAGGTAAATTGAACAAGGTGTTTTCACATGTCATCCCATTTTTAAATATTTGAGACTTTAATTTTACTAAATGTACACACTTTTATTTAAAATAGAAAATACTGTATGCTAAAGAATTTATAGCGCTCATAATCATTCTCTCCAGTTTTGTAAACCAGTAAAATGAGGCCCAGAGAAGTACCCAGAGTCCTACAATCTATTATTTATTATAGGCCAAGCTGCTATAAAAGACCCATACAGTGGTTCCCCAAATTAGCTAATTTCTCTCTCCTGTAATCCTACAGTGGTAGAGAGTAGTCCAGAGTGGATAAGCTGCCTTTGCCAGTGATTTTCCAGGATCCCAGGTTTCTTCTGTCTTGGTGTTGTAGTATGCTCTTGTCTGCATGGTCAGAATTAGGAAATTTTCTAATTTTTTAAAATAAGGAATTTTCTAATTTTCTTTAACCTCTCATTTTCTTTAAAACACTATGTGGTTTTGCTGAGGGACAGGGGTACCTGGAGACCCTTTCTTTTTTTTACTAAAAGGAGAAAGGGGGCATGGCCAGTTGCAGGGATAGTCTCTGTTATAGCTAGTAATTGTTAGAACTTTTACTCAGGCCTGTTTACTCCTTAGTGCATTGCTCTTTCCTTCCTATTTCATCTGTACATAATATTAGACATTTTCTTAAGGAAGTTCAAGAATAAAAATGTTACTGCACCTTTCATTGTCAGATAAATGTTGGTTAATCCATAATGACATAGGTTCTAGAGTAGTAACAGAATGATAACAACTAATGTCTTCAAATTTAGTTTTCTTGTGTCTTGTTTGATGCGGGACGGGATAGGCCTACATCTCCTTTTTAGGAGGCAAGAATCCTCCTCCCCCATTTTGAGTGCCATTATATAGCCTGTTATATATGTTGCCATTTGCAACAACATGGGTAGAGCTGGGAAGTATAATGCTAAGTGAAATGTCAGTTTGAGAAAGACAAATACATTATGATTTCACTCATATGTGGGATTTAGGAAACAAAACAAATGAGCACATCAAAACAGAGGGAAAGAGAAAGCAAGAAACTCATAACTGTAGAGAACAAAATGGGAGAACAATAGGGAAGATGATCTGTCTCAGTGATGGTTTGGCAGGAACTTGCCAGCTTAGATCTTGGTTTTCATGCTGCCTAGGTGGGAGAAGTCCATTCTGACATTTTTTGTCATTGTAGGTGGATTCATGGTTTTATAGCTAAGCTAAATATGAAATGAGGTCAGACAGATAATATTAGATCTATACAATGATATAGGAAGAGCTCTTTGCTGGGGGTAGGAGCGGGGGGTGGGGGGCGGGGAGGCGGGTGGAGGGGTGGTAGGGTTCTTTGAAAGGCTTCGCAGCCCTTTAAAAAGAAACCCAAGGAAGAGAGAGCTGCTGTTTTTTCTTTTTTCTTTCTCTTTCTTTCTTTCTTTCTTTCTTTCTTTCTTTCTTTCTCTTTTTCTTTCTTTCTCTCTCTCTCTCTCTCTCTTTTTTTGCTGTAATGTATGAGAATATATCTAGAGCTGCTATAGTCTGTCTCTCCCTTGTCCCAACTTTTTATTTTGAAAAAAATACATATATAATTTTTTTTTAACATTTGTTTATTTTTGAGAGACAGAGAGAGATAGAGCACAAGCAGAGGAGGGGCAGAGAGTGAAGGAGACACAGAATCTGAAGCAGATTCTAGGCTCTGAGCTGTCAGCACAGAGCCTGACACAGGGCTCAAACTCACAAACCATGAGATCATGACCTTAGCCGAAGTCAGACGCTTGATCGACTGAGCCACCTAGGCCACCTCTATTCTGAAAATTTTTAAGCCCGCAAAGAAGTTGAAAAATACTACTATAACTATTATTTAATCATATTCACCAATTACAAGCATGTTGGCACGTTTGCTTTATCTCTTCTCTCATACTTACACCTGCATTCTTGTCCCCAAATCTTTTGAAAACATGTTGGAAGTAGCATATGCTTTACCCTTAAATAACTTAGCATTAATCTCTTAAGAAGACTTTCTCTTAAACAATAACATTATCATACCCAAGAAATTTAGCATAAATGCTCTCTGTTATATAGTCCATATTTAAACCTCCGCAAGTGGCTCAAAAACTGTCCTTAAATTTTTTTTTTTTTTTTTAGTCCAGGATCCAGTCAAAGCATTCTGTTAAATTTGAAGAGTCAAAGCTTGTTTTCTAAAATAACATACTTTCTGGATTTTGCTGTTTCCTCATATAAAATCCAGGTTAAACATTCTTGGCAGAACATCAAATCATGTAAATTTGTCCCATTATTGACAATTGTTAATTTGATCACTTGATCATGTAGTGGTTGCCAGATCTCTCAAAAAAACAAAGCAAAAACTTTTTTTTTTGTAATTAATAAGCATTCATTGATGATCCTTACCTGAGGTAGGTAGTAATTACATGGGTGCCTCAGAATTTCCTAATCTCCCAACTCTCTCCCTTTTTTAGTACCATTGTGGACTTACAGGTTCTTTTGTTATTCTGTGTATTAATCTGTTAATGTCCCCTAATCTGTCAGTGCCACTGTTCCTTTTGATGCTTAAATGGTCCTAAATTTGGTCTGTGAGAGAGACCTATCAAGTCCCTCCTGTGCCCCCATTGCATGCCCAAGTTAGTCTTTGATCACTCCCTATTTTTCTGACACAAGATGTTTCAAGAGTGTAACTTTTCTGCCTCAGACTTGGAATCGATATTTTTCTAAGAAGTTTTGGGTTCTTTTAATAGGGAATGGTATTTAGAAGCCATTTTAGGTGCTAAGTGTTTTCTTTACTACTGGAATGTCATTTTTTTCTAGACAGCTAGGAAATTAAAATGATTTTGCAGTTTTTAATTTTTGAGTTTGTACAGGATGAACTATAATACCTTGTTTTTTCAAAAGGGACTTACAAAATATATCAGTCAATTGTAGTTTGTAAAACTTACTGTATTGTAATTCAGACAGCTAAAAAAGTTTTAAAAAATTATCTTACATACGAATTAGAAATTTGAATGTATACAGTATCATGGATATTTGATATTAAGGAAGTACTGTTTGCCTTTTTTCCCCCAGGTATGATAGTGTTTGGTTATATTAAAAATGGTGCCTTTATCTTTTAGAGATACCTTTGAAATATGGATGAAATAATTAGGTATCTGGAATATGCACAAAATAATATGGGATGGCTTTAAGGATAAAACAAGAGTGACCCTGAGTTTTCTACCTACTGTTGCAGATGACTAAAATAGTTTGTGATGGAATTAGGAAAATATTAATTTCTACAGATCTGCCAATTTAGATTGAATACCGGAGAGTTCTTTGTTACCTCCCCCAGCCTATATTTGTATCTTTTTCCTTTTACAGTGCGAACCTCAGTTCCCAAATCTGTAGTTATCTTTTGTCAGAATATGAAGATGATAAGAATTTGGATCTTTGATGAGATAAACCAGTGGATTAACCCTGCATTTAATTGCTCTATACTGGGATTTCTTGTGAGGGATAACAAATAATTTTTTTATTGTGATAAAATATACATTAGACTTACTGTTTTTTAATCATTTTCAGTGTACAGTTTATTGGCATTAAGTATGTGCACATTGTGCAACCATCACCTTCGTCCATCTCCAGAACTTTTTTTAAGATTCTATTGTCAAGTAATCCCTACACCCAACATGGGGCTCGAATTTAGAACTGTGAGATCAGGAGTTGCATGCTTCTCCAACTGAGCCAGCCAGGTGCCTGAGAACTTTTTTTATCTTACCAAACTGAAACTTCATTCCCATTAAACAGTAACTTCCATTCTCCCGTTTCCCAATTCCTGGCAACTCCCATTCTACTTCGGTCTCTGTGAATTTGATTGCTCTGGGTACCTCATAAAAGTGCAATTATACAGTGTTTGTCTTCAATATACCAGTGTTTGACTGGTTTATTTCACGTAGCATAATGTCCTTGCCTTAATCTGTTCCGTCTGCCATAACAAACTACCATAGACTGGGTCACTTAATTTATTTCTCACAGTTGTGGAAAGTTCAAAATCAGGGCGCCAGCTGATTCTGTATCTGATCAGGGCTGGCTTTCTTGGTTCACAGATGGCTGTCCTCTCACTGTGTCCTCATATGGCAGAAGGGGTGAGAGAGCTTTTTGGGATGTCTTATGTAATGACACTAATCCCATTGATGAGGGCTCTACCCTTATGACCTAATCACCTCACAAAGGCCCCACATCCTCATATCACTGAGGGTTAGGATTTCAACATGAATTCTGGGCTTATTTCATCAAAGATCCAGATTGTTTTCACCTTCATATTCTGACAAAAGATAGCTACAGATTAGGGAACTAGGGTTCTCACTGCAGGAGAAAAAAGATACAAATATAGAATGGAGGAGGTAAAAAAAACTCAGCATTCAGTCCATAACAGTGCTCAGAGCTTATCCATGTTAGAGACTGTCAGTTTCCTTCCTCCATTGTATTTAATACCACTTTGTTTATCCAATCATCTGTTGATACACATTTGGATTGTTCCCACTTTTTGGCTATCATGAATAATGCTGCTATTCAACATTGGTGTTCCAATATCTATTCAAGTCCCTTAGAGTATTTGGGTCTGTAGCCAGAAGTGCAATTGCTGAATCATAAGCTAATTCTGTGTTTAACTTTTTGAGAAGCACCATACTGTTCCACAGTGGCTGTTCTGCTTTACATTTTCACCAGCAGTGTACATGGGTTTTAATTTCTCCACGTTCTCCCCAACACTATTTTTGGTTTTTGTTTTTGATAATAACCATTCTAACGGATATGAAGTGGTGTCTCGATGTGGTTTTGATTTATATTTTCCTGATGACTGGTTATGTTGCACATCTTTTTATGTGTTTTTGTCTGTTTGTATATCTCCTTTAAGAGAAATGTTTTTCCAATTCCCTTGCCTATTTTTAATTTATTTTTTTTAATTGATGAGTTTCAGGAGTTCTATATATATTTTGGATATAATTCCTTGTCAGGTATATGGTTTGCACATATTTTCTCTCATTCCATGGGTTGCCTTTTCACTTTTGTGTCCTTTGATGCACGAAAAGTTTTTATTTTGACAATGTTCAATTTACCCTTTTTTCAGCATCATAGTCATAGTCAAGAAAGCATTGCCAAATCCAATGTCCTGAGGCCTTTTTCCCTGTTTTCTTAAAATTTTATGTCTAATGTTTAGGTCTTTGATCCATTTTAAGTTAATTTTTGTAAATGGTGTAAGATAAGAGGTCAACCTTCATTCTTTTGCATGTGGATATCTAGTTTTCCTAGCACCAGGTGTCGAAAAGACGTTGTCAATAAGCATTTGACCATATGTGGGGGCCCATGTGACCATAGGCAGAATAGAATAGTGATTATCTCTGGGTGCTGTTTCATTGGTCTGTGTATCTGCGTTTATGTCAGTATCACACTATTTTGATTATGGTAGCTCTGTAGTGTTTTTTGAAATAAGGAAGAGTGAAACCTCCAACTCCCCCCTCCCCCTGCCCAAGATTGTTTTGGCTATTCAGGTTCCTTCAGATTCCAAATGTTAGGATTGATTTTCCTATTTCTGCAATAAATGGACCTAGACATTGATAGGGATTGCATTAAATCTGTGGATCACTTTGGGTAGTATTGATATCTTGACTGTAGTAAATCTTCTAGTTCGTGAACAAGGGATATCTTTCCATTTATTTTTAAATTTTCTTTTAGCAATACGTCTTTCACCTTATTGACTAAATTTATTCATAAATGTTTTATTCTTTTTGATGCTATCATAAAGTGAATTGTTTACATGATTTCCTTTTGGGGTTGTTCATTGTTAGTGTTTAGAAGCCCAGTTGAGTTGTGTGTTGATTTTGTGTTCTGCAACTTTGCTGAGATTATAAGTAATTGTATTCCTTAAGTAGAGTGCTAAGATGTTTGAAAATCCCTTTTCTTTGACTAAGAACGTATCACCTAGAAATCTGATGAGAGCTCAGGTACAGGGTTTATCCCTCAGACACTCTGCCCTACCTGTCTGTACAGGTTGGCTTCTTGTGTAGGTTAGGTCTCGTGCAGTAGTATGTTTTTGTGCTTAATGTCATTGTGTTAAGTCCCTTCTTAATTCTGTTTCTTGCATATTCATCAGCAGAGGACAAGAAACCTGAAGTCTGATTATCCTGGAGAGAGTACACCCTATACTAGTGTATCATCGGATGAGAAAATTTGTTGCCATCTGATTTAGTTTTTGTTGGTTCTCCTAACCTGTTTATTAGGATTCTAAGAAAATAGGGCAAATAAATTATTTCCAGGGGAGTGTGGATGGGGTAAAGGAGTAATGTGGTAGGGAAACTTTTTACATTGGTTTTTTTTTTTTTGTTTGTTTTTGTTTTTTAATTTTTTTTTTCAACGTTTATTTTTTTGGGGACAGAGAGAGACAGAGCATGAACGGGGGAGGGGCAGAGAGAGAGGGAGACACAGAATCGGAAACAGGCTCCAGGCTCCGAGCCATCAGCCCAGAGCCTGACGCGGGGCTCGAACTCACGGACCGCGAGATCGTGACCTGGCTGAAGTCGGACGCTTAACCGACTGCGCCACCCAGGCGCCCCGAAACTTTTTACATTGTTAAATAAAAAATGGATATTTTGGTTTGTGAGTTAGAATGCTGTTGGTGTTCTGACTTAAGGTTTGTGTTTGATTAATGTTAGGTTCTTCTCGCAGTGCAAGGTATCTACTGCTGGCATGTAGTTGTAGGGGCTTCTTTACAACCATGTGTGATGTGGTAGTTTGTGCTGCTGAGCAGCTGTGTGTCTGATTCCTTTTAAGATTATATGGGTATATTGTTAAAGTGTTCCTGTGCTAGGCTTGGTGACATTGCATTTTTTGGAAATCATCAAAATTTAGTTAAATTACCATAGTAGGATGTTTCCTGGGGATTGATGATGTAGATTAAAACATCTTTGTTTTATCCAACAATAGAACTGAATTACATGGGTAGGAAAACCAACAGGCATTTCCTGTCCTATTTATCAAAACAGAGTCTTTTAAAGAATGTGTAAAGTGCTTTACTTAAACAAATCCGCTGTGTTGACTTCCGGTGGAAGATGATGATCTAAGTCCATGTGTTAAAACAGACAAACACACCAAAATGACCAACAAGATAATGGGAGAGTTCAGTCTCCTTGGAAACCCTGGAAGCATGCCATAACTAAACTAAAAAGAATTTTGGCAGGAAAAGGTACAAATGAGAAAGAAATATAGTGAGGGAAGTTCTTTCGGGTTAGCTTGGTGTTCATTTTTGTGGTTGAGAAGCCATCCTGGGGTATGAGGAAAGACCTATTTTGAGCTAGAATTTAAGGGTGGTCCATAGGGTAGTTGATTGGTATGAGATTTTGTACTTTGAAGCAAGGATTGAAAACTAAGTGACTCAATGCTTCTCACCAAGGAGAATATCCGTAAAGAGGGGCTAGCTACACATGGTTGCAGGAAAGAGACTAACTGAAGCACAGAGTTGAAACTTCCTGCTCTGAAGCTACCTTATTTGGCCTGCAGGGCTGTGACTTGACCACTTATTGCTGAATCTATATGGTGACCAAGGAAGTGTGGCGGGCGGCCTCTAAGATTGCCCCCAATGATCCTTGCCTCCTGGTATTCATGTCTTTTATCTAATCCCCTGACCTTGAGTATGGCTGGACCTGGTGGTTTCTCCAAGTATGACAGAAGTGAATGGATTAACTTGATGGCAAAACTTTTGAGGTTAGGTTACAAAAAGGCTTTGGCTTTCATGTGGGGCTGTCCTCTTTCATTTGCTCTCAGGGAAACAATCTACCATTTTGTAAGCTTCTCTGTGGAGCTTATGAGGCAAGGAGCTGGTGTTTCTGGCCAACAGTCAGTGAAGACCTGATGATTGCCAGCAGTCACGTGTTTGAACTTGAACTGCAAGCAGATCCTTCCACCATCCAGTTTGAAGATGATAGAGGCCCTGGCTGACACATTGACTGCAGACTTGTGAAAGATCCTGAGCTGGATGCCCCCAGCTAAGCCACACTCAGATTCCTGATCCACAGAAACAGAGGGAGTAGAGTACATGTTTGTTGTTTTAAGCTGCTAAATTTGGGGTAATTTGTTAGGCAGCAGTTGAGAAACTAATACAGGAAGTAACCATGTGAACACACACACCCCCACCCTAGAGGATTGAACTTGGTTCTAAATGTTTTCTGATTAACCTAAGACAATTCCCAAATGTTACATAAACATAGACCTTTCTCTATAAAGATGAACACATGAAAAGGTGGACTCATACAGGCTCAGTCTAAAAGAAGGTGACCAGTGTGAGCAGGTGATTTCCTGTGATAGGGACTTATTTCAAAAAACAAGAGAAAATGTTGAAATTTAAAAAACAACTAATTACTGTTCTCAAGGAGACTCCTGAACACTTGAACAAAAAAAAAAAAAAAAAGAGAGCAGGAAAGAGTTCTTAAGTGAAATTTGTGCTTCTTAACTGTTAACTTTTTGGAGTGATAGCAGAGGGCTTTAGAAATAGTCCCACAGTTCAGAGGAGAAAATGAGATGAAAATTATATAGGCATAAGTATAAGAAACACAAAGAGTAGATCCAATGTATAATAAAGGTTCAGAGTGAGAGATCAGAGCAAACATATAAAAGATAAAGTCAGAGAAACAGTAAAAATTTTCCTAGAGAGAACAGGTCAAAAGGGCTCAGGGAATATATAGCTAACATTTATTGAACACTTATTATGTACCAAGTATTTTTCACATTGAAACTCACTTGAAATTCTCTACAACCCCCATGAGATAGGGTCTTTTAATATTCTTCTACAAATAATTAAAGTGCATACCAAGCAAAATAAATGAGATCCATACCTAGGAATAGCCTAATGGATTTCAAAGATTTCAAAACTTTAAGGTATAGAAATAAATAGTACAAGTATCCTGACAAGAAACAAGTTACCTGCAAAGGAAGGTGTATCAGATGAGCATTTCATTTGTCTTCTGTATGCTAGCACTATGTGTGGCTGTTAAATCCGTTAGGTAAAATACAATAAATTCATTTCCTCAGTTTAAGTGCTCAATAGCTATGCGTGGCTAGTGGCTACCGTGTTGGACGGTGCAAAATAGAACATTTCTGTTACAGTAGAAAGTTTTGTTGGACAGCACGGTGCTAAAAGATAGTGGAGTGGCATTTAGAAAACCCTGAGGAGAAAGCTGTTACAACCTAAGAATCTTAAATTGCTAAAACTTCACATAGGCAGGATAACAGAATGGCAATTTTCAGGCTTGTAATGATTGAAAGTGTGTCACTCGAGTACTTTTCTTGAAAAAATTCTACTCTTAGTGTATCCGGGCAGCTGGGAAGTCAGCAACTCAGAAGCATGATGAATCAGCTTCAGAGTCCTGTTTGTTTAACCCTCTGTTTCTCAGAATAACCCAAGATACATAAAAGGGAAAATCTCCGTTCATGGCAGATCTGAAGAGAATGTCCTTCATAAGCTAAATTTCAGAGTGTCAGAGCAATGATTACAGCCTCCTACAGCTCAGCTCCAGAGCTAGCCACAGAAAACAGCTTTTATTTTAAGGACAGTTAATCCACTGAAACCGCTTTTGTTGAAATCGCACAGAGAATCTTCATGCCACCAAATCCAAGCTTACTTCTCAGCCCTCACTTTACTTGATCTGGACACTTTTTGGACACAGTTCATCCCTGCCTCCTTTTAGAAACACTTTGCCTGGCTTCTGCAAAAGCTCTTCCTACCTTACTGGTAGTTCCCTGTGCAGTGTCCTTTACTAGCTAGCTTAGTGCTAGGTGCGGGAGAGCTCGAGGCCCAGCCCTCAGGCCACACCTCTTGTTTTCTGTAATCATTCACCAGGAAATCATATCTAGTCTTTAAATGCCTTCTGTTAGCCGATGATGCCTTAATTTGTGTCTCTCCTTCCTTCCTAGGTGGTTGAAATCCATACTAAAGTTATAAAAATGAAATTCTTGGCTCCTTTCTTAACCAGAACCTGCTGTTTTCTGGTGTGTCTCTTGCCAGTAAATGACACTGCTTTTCCTCCATTGCGCTGGGTTCTAAGACCTTGGAATCCTCCTTTGATAACCTCCATCCATCCGCTAATTCTGGCAGTGCTCTCTTCAGAATGTGTTCTGAATCTGTCCATCTTTGTGACCACCACCTTAGCTCAGACCGTCATCATCTTTGCTTATGCTACTGCAGTAATTTAGGAACCATTCTCCTTCCCCACCCCCACCCCCCATTTTGTGCTGTAGTCGCAAAACAGATAATCACTTTAAAACAAGATAGAAATTCTGCGAGGACTTCTTCTCATTCTTAAAACAAAGCCACAGTCCTTCTCCCATGGCCTACGAGGCTGTATGTATATCTGGCCTCGGCCAAATGCTCCATCTCCTCTACCACCTTATTATGTAATTAGTCTTGTCAAATATAGCAACATTTCTACTTACGCTGCCTGCTTGAAATACTTTCCTTTACAAGTTTGGATGACTAATTCCCTGTTTGGTCTCTGCCTAAGTTACCTCCTCAGAGAGGCTTTCTCTGACCACTCTACCTGAAATAATGCCCCACCCTCATTACTTTTCTTCTCTTGTTGGTCTTTGTATTTTTCTATTTTTATTTCTGTTCTATTTATACTGCCCTGATACATTTTATATTTATTTGTTTATAATACGTCTCCGTCACTAGCATGTATGTTCCATGAAGGCAGGGATATTTATTTACTCTTGTACCCCCAGCAGCTAGAAATGCTAGGTTGACCTAGAGTGCCTAGCATGTGGTAGGTGCTCACTCACCACATTGTGCTCCACCTTGTGCAGCACCACAAGGAGGTGCTGCTCACTCCTTGTGGAAGGAATGACCGTCCTAAAAATGAGCAAAACAACAAGTGCACAAGATTTATAAAAAACACCAGTTTCCAGAATTAGATGAATAAATCTTTAGTTCAAGTAAATGGAGAAAAACCTTTAATGTAGAACTTTATTTTTCAATGAGATTCATGAAAGAAATTGCGTCTTTGAGAATGGAATCGTGAAAATCGCAAATCATTGGAAAAGCATGATTACAATTATTTTAAAAAGTTTAGTAGAGACCATGAATTGCAGTGCAAATATAATTTGCACTGGTCAGGAGTATCACTTTGAACAAACTAACCTGCCTCAGCTGAGAGAAAAAGGATGAAAAAGGGAAAAGATGGGGAAAAAGAATTTTCTGGACTAAATGTCTTTTTTTTTTGTAATAGTATGTGATGTATTCCTTTTGGTTGAGAATTTTGGTGAAATCATTTATGACCAATGGAAGTTAACTTCTTTCTTTAAACCTGCCATTTACACGCTATTAAAGAATACTTGATATAAGGCAAACATCAGTCTATTAATGTTACTAAGTACATTCAACCACCATGAGAACCTGGACATTATTCTTCTTGCTTTCATCTTTAGCTCTCCACACCTTATCAATGATCAAGCCTTGAGAAGCCTTGCATCGTATACTTCATAAATGTATTTTAAAATCTGTACACTTCTGTCCCCTCTTTGTATCTCCATGGTTTAGTTAATGGAACAGGTGATATTAATAAAACCAACTTTATAGGTTTGTTGTGAGGGTTAAATACCTAACATACAATAAGTGCATTTTAGATGTTTGCTACTTAGGATAATATTGTTACTGTACTGTCCTGGCTCAGATCACTGTCATTGCTTACCCCGATTTCTGGAGTGACTCCAGATTGGTCTCCAGACTTCCCTCTGCTTACCCTTCTCCCAGTTCCCAGTTCTCTTCACTTCAGTCCGAGTAATCTAAAGGCATGTCTAATTGGATTACTCATATTTAAAACGGCACAGTGAGCTCCCTTTAATCATTGGGGTAAAGTCTGTAAAATTTTCTGTAACATATCTTAATGATCTCTAACTTCTTTCTGTAAATAGACTTCCCCTTTGTACCGGGTTTGTAGGTGAGCAGGACGAATCCTATCAAAACAAAGTGGAGTTGGGCGTGACTCTGCGAAGACAGATGGACAGTGAAGGGCTTTCTGGTTCTTCTAGCATGGCCATAATAATCCTAGTTTGTAAATATTTTAGGCAGATACTAATAACCAGGTGCCCATTCTAGTTAAAAAAATATCTTAAGGCATGCATACATAGATGCACAAGCTTTGTGCAGTACTGCTCTGTATAATCTCCATGGAAACTATTTGCATCATATTTTGATAAGGCAACTTTAATGAGGTGATTTGCTTTGTGGTTTGAATTATGAGCCACTTAAAAGTTAGTGAACATCTAATAAAGATGGTTACTTTAGGTTTAGAATGGTCAGTTTCAAGTTCTTCATTCTAACATTATATAACATAAATACACCAAGGCTTGTTTGTTACGATCACACCTATAGAGTAAATGTATTAGCAACTGTTTATCTTTCTGTTCTTTGTTGCAGGAGGGTATGGTTCCATTCCATTTTATCCAAACATGATATCAGATTATCCAGGAACAAGTTAAAAAGAAGGGAGACTGGTTCCAGAACACATCTCTGGAAATTACCCTATGGACCCTGACTCTCATGGCAACATTACAATGTAGGTTCTGTATGAGCATCAATAGCCAGTGGTCTTTTTTGAGCCTATCACATAACATGTTCCTGTTCACTGAGTCAGAGGTTGAAAAAAGGTGTTTAAAAAGGCTGTTAGCACTTCTTTTATTGTTGAAAATCATAATGTAATCAAAGTGATATTTTAGTCCAGAGACCTAGGAGTACAGAATCTTAACCTGCAGCCTGAGGCTTCTTGAGTGTACAGACGGTCGCTGACTTAATGATGGTTTGACCTACGATTTTCCAGCTTTATGACGGTACGAAGGCAATATGCATTCCGTAGAAACTGTACGTTGAATTTTGATCTTTTCCTGGGCTACCAATAGATGGTAGGGTATTTGCTCCCAGTTGGCCATGTGATCACAAGGGTAAACAGCGAATATGCTTAACAGTGATTCCATATCTATCATATAATCATTTTGTTTTTCACTTTCAGTTTAGTTATTCAATAACTTAATGAGCTATTTAACACATTATCAAAACAGACTTTGAATTAGATAATTTTGCCCAATTATAGGCTAACGTAAATGGTCTGAGCACATTTAAGGTAAGCTAGGCTGAGCTACGATGTTGGGTAAGTTAGGTGCATTTACATGCACTTCAATTTATGATGGGTTTATTGGGCTGTAACCCCGTCTTAGGTCGAGAGTATCTGGATATGCAAAGAAGCAGCAAAGCAGGTCAGTTATGACACTTTACTACTTAGGGCTTCAGCCTCAGTCTCCAGGGAGCTTTGCTGGACCATTTGGAGAACTTTACCTAAGCTAGATTGGCCTCGATAGCCTAGAAACAGATAAGGTTACAATGCTTGCTTCTGCTTTGTGCAGCAAAGCCCAAAGCCCAGCCAACATCTCCTGCCTATCACGTGCCTGATTCAAGGTTCATTTCTTTACATCTATTGCTTGTTTAGCCCTCAAAGCTACTCTGTGAGATAGGTATTTAAAGATGAGGAAACTGAATCTTTAAGAGCCTTAGTTACTTCCTCAGGGTCTTACAGGCAGGTGAAGTGAAGAAAAGTCCAGTCTGACTTCTCATCATTTCCTGCACAAGTTTCTTATAGATACGGCCCCAAGAATGTATTACGGGTATGCTAAGACAGTGATCCCTCAGTTCCTGTGGGGTGCATGCTGAGCTGGATGGGGGGGTGCTTAGCCGACTAGAGTTCCTGAGCAGACATGAACAGCCTAATCTTATCTTTACACTAGCGTGCCTTACAAACAGTGTATTCTGTGTGCCCTGACATGAGAAAGATCGACACACTGGCCTGCTCCGCTGAAAGTAACAAGTCAGCAAGGGGGAACATTAGGCGCCAGTTCTTATAGCCATCCTCCTTTCAGCCTCTCAGGTTACGGTAATAACCCCTAGTCAGTGCCAAGTAGGCAAGAAAACTTCAGGATGGTCTGGAAGGGAGAGAGGAAGAAATGGTTGGGGCCCACTTCCCCAAGAGCAGGTGAGTAGGTCAAGCCTTACTTACTTCATAGGAGCAAGAGATTGCTAAAAGGATGGCACATACTTAACTTGCTTTTTAGGCCGAAATAAAATGTTCTTAAATCTTGAACATAGCACTTTAGTGGAAGGGGTGGATCTGACCTTTCAGAAAAGGTAACAAAAACTTTGAGCTCCCTCTAGAGGTCAACAGTGATAAAGGAGCATCATAATGGGAAATAACCTAAAGCTAGTCTACCCCTTCAGCAAGAAACTAGCATTTTATAGATGCATTATCCAGGAAAATACTTTCTTACATTGGAGAGTAGTTAGTTGCCTTTGAGAAGAAATTTGGGTTAATCATATTTTAATAGCTTTGTGGGGTGATTCCTAAAATTCAGTGTTTGCTGTGTTATGGTATATTGAACTAATAAAGGAGAAAAGATCATGATAATAGATTGTGTCCAGACAAAATAGCATGCTTTTAATTTACTTGGTTTTTTTTTTTTTTTTTTTTTTTTTTTGAGAGAGAGAGGGTACATGTGCAGGGATGGGGGTAGGCACAGAGACAGAGGGAGAGAGAATCTTAAGCAGGTTCCATGTCCAGGGCAGAGCCCAGTGCAAGGCTGGATCTCACAACTGTGAGATCATGACCTGAGCCAAAATCAAGAGTTGGATGCTTAACCAATGGAGCCACGCAGGTACCCGCAAATTAGCATGCTTGGAGCTCTGAGTGTTGAAGCAGATCAGATCAAAATGAGAATTAATTTCTGTGCTATTGTGTGCCAGAACATTTTGACTTTAGCAGAGATAAAGGTGATGAGTATACCCACTGTGTTCTCATCCCTACCTCTCCAACATCTGAAAAGAAAAGAACAGTGAATACCAGATTAATATTCTGAGGTTCAAGTTGCCAGGCATATGTTAAAACTTCTCAGAAAGCTAACATACAATTTAAGTTTTAGAACCTCAGTTGATCAAATGAGAAATCTGTTTCAGCACAGATATCTTCCTCCGGATCAGATACTTCATGGATAAGAATTAGTTATGGTGCTGACCTTTACTGTGTTTACACCTTTTGTTCCCAGTATAGTTTATTCTTCTCTTCAGAACTCACCGAGAAAGTTCAGTTCTTAAACTTTAGTATGTAACTATAGAATGAAGAAGTTAGAAGTCATGTTTAATTTGTGGTAATATTCAGAATATTTGAAAGTTACATTTTTTTTAAGTTCCTGAAGTGCTTAAAAAAAAAAAAAACCCCAGAAGGATGGGAACATCCCACAAAGGGACCCAGGAGCCAACCTGAAAGCTCTCAATGACCAAATCTGGAATAATTTGAACAATACAGTAAACTTCATAGTATGATTATAACCCAGAGTATGAAATAAATAAATAATGAGTTCATACTGATAACTGAATAAAGAAGTGGGAGAGAAAAGACAAATTTCCCCTAGAGAAGAATTCTGAATATGTAGATATTCCTCCTCAAGGCAGTAGTGCTTTATATCTCCATCCCTTAAATGTAGGCTGCGCTTAATGACTTCCTACCAGAGTACCTTACTGGGGGACGGGTACTTTATAGTGGAGAAACCTGGCAAACAGCATCATGGCCAGATAATCTAGGTTATCATCAATAAGTCATATTGATAAGATGTACCTTCGCATGATGTAGTAAGAATGACATTTCGTCTCTGTGATCTTCCTGCCAATAAGGCATAATGGCAGTGTGGCCAGGAGAAAAACAATATCAAATTTAGGGACATGCTGTAAAGCACCTGGCCATTACTCTTCAAAACTGTCAAGGTCACCACCGAAGAGAAAGTGTCACAGACCGGAGGAAGCTAGAGACAAGATGACTAAATACAATATGGAATCCTACATGGGATCCTGGAACTGAAAAAAAGGTACTAGGGAAAGATGACTGAAATCTGAATAAAGTGTGGAGTTCAGTTAATATTCCAGTGTTGGTTCTTCATTTGTGACAGGTAAACCATAGCAATGTAAGGTGAAGGTGTATGGGAACTCTCCGTACCGTCTTTGCAACTCTTAATGTAAATCTAAAATTAGGCTAAAATTAATTTATGGAAAATAAAGATTCAGCTCAGTTAATTCTTATGCTGTGTAGCTTTTGTTCAGTGATGTTTGAAAACTCCCCAGGTGTTTTGAAAAATGGAGAACTTCTCTGCTATGTGTATATGTATCATCACTTGCAGTTAAGTAGTTTGTGACTTTTATGTATAAAAGTGAGAAAGACCCTATGTCATAGAAGTGTAGTGAGTAGTTTCCAACGATATGAGCATATCCAGCACCATAGTTTCCTGCTGTAGCAGTGGCGGGAGTTGAGCAGAGCAGAATCGTGCTTCATTGCTTCAGTCCCATTCTGTTTTCACATTGATTGGCTTATAACTTACAGAAAGTAACTTTCATTAAGTCACTATTGTTGTGAATTCCAGGTTACAAAGAAATCTGAGATCCATTTTGTCAGAGTGAGGTCCCTGACAGAGATCCATGGTCATGGGTGGAGTTAACGCAGTTTTTGCAGACGTGTTGTCTTACAGGTCTTTAATTTTCCATATTTGAAGTTTCCTGATAAAAGCACGTTATTTTTCTCAGCCATCATTCTGTTTTCTTCCTCCCTAAATGTATTAAGTGTATGAATACGTGTTATATATGCTCTGTGAAAGATAAATTCTCTGAAGAGAGAAATCATCTTTCAGTGTTTCTTGGCAAATGAAATTTCATTGCAAATTTTGAAGTTCACAATTGACTTAACTTATGGTTGAATTTTTTTTTTAAGTTTATTTATTTTGAGTGAATGAGTGAGTGAGAGGAGGTGCAGGGGAGGAGCAGAGAGAGACAACCCCAAGCAGGCTCCAGGCTGTCAGTGTAGAGCCCGATGTGGGGCTCGCTCTCACAAACCTTGAGATCATAACCTGAGCCAAAAATCAAGAGTTGGACACTTAACTGACTGAGCCACTCGGGTGCCCCACTCGAGGTCGAATTATTAATAGCAGAGCTGAGACTACATCTCCAGGTGTCTTCTTGTTCTTACCTAGTAGTTAATGAAGGGCCAAGGGAAAGTGTGAAAAGGGAGGAAGATTTAAAGAAAAATTAGAGCAAAATGTGAAAAGATACTGGCAAAATAAGAACATCTGATGTTTCCCTTCTATTCTTATTCTTCTACTCTTTAACGGTCTAGACATCAGTGAGCATCTTTATACTTTTTTTTTTTAATTTTTGGATTATTGGGGCGCCTGGGTGGCTCAAGTCAGTTCAGTGTCCGACTTCAGCTCAGGTCATGATCTCACATCACAGTCCATGAGTTTGAGCCCTGCGTTGGGCTCTGTGCTGACAGCTCAGAGCCTGGAACTTGCTTTGGATTCTGTGCCTCCCTCTCTCTCTGCCCCTCCCCAGCTTGCTCTCTCTTCCTCTCTCTCTCTCTCTCAGAAGTAGACATTTAAAAAATTTAAAGTAAAATAAAATTTTTGGATTATTTTAGTAGGATGATTTCTGAAACTGACATGAAGTTACAAGAGAATGAATGCTTTGTGGCTGTTGGTATAAATTATGAAATAGTTTTCCAAAATAACAAGATATACTTTTCTACAGTGCAGGTAGAGCAATTTATATTTTTCCTCTAGTTTAAGAGATAGAAAATGGTGTGTTATTTAAAAATTAATTTGAGGGTCACCTGGGTGTCTCAGTTGGTTAAGCATCAGACTTTGGCTCAAGTCATGATCTAGTGGTTCGTGGGTTCGAGCCCCGCATCGGGCTCTGTGCTGACAGCTCAGAGCCTGGAGCCTGCTTCAGATTCTGTCTCCCCATCTCTCTCTGCCCCTCCCCTGCTCATATTCATTCATATTCATATTTTCTCTCCCTCTCTCTCAAAAATAAATAAAAAAATTAATTTGAGTGGATATTTTATTATATTTTACCAGTATTGCTCTTCTGCTCTTCTGTGAATTGTCTTCCCCATGTTGTATGAGCGAGCTGTTTTTGGAAATACAGGTATTTTTCTTAGCCACTTGTCTTTAGTTATTGTGTAAAAGTCACATTTTTGTTTCATTATCTATCTATCTATCTATATATATATAATATATATGTATATTATATATATATATGCTTCTTCTGATGTATTTATACCCCTCCAGAGATCTAATATACACTTTCCCCCCTGATGGAGTACATACAGAAGGGGTAAAGGATTGGGGAGAGGAAAGGTGATATTTATCAGGCATTGTCATCTTTTTTTTTTTTTTTAATTTTAGTCATTCAAATAGTGTGTAGTGATAACTCATGACTTACAGATTCATCTGTTGTCAGGGTTTTCATGTTACTCTTACGGTAATGGTTATAGGCATGTTAACCTGGTCTCCCTCCCTGTCTTGAGCTTTGGAAACAAATTCCATAATGCTCTGATTGTTTCATTTATGTTGTGTACAAATCAGATCAAACATGCTTTATATCTTTTTTTTTAATCTCCATGATATAATGTAAGCAGCATTCTTTCTCAGTACAAATAGATTTTATTTTTTTGTGCTGAGAATGTAAGGTACACATAGACAAACTTTGGAAGGATGTATACTAAAATCATAGTCTATCAGTAATGGGATTAAGAGTGATGATTGTCTTTTTTTACGGAGCAGTTTGTGTGATTAAAAGAGTTAAATCCCATTGCAGTTCTTACACAAATCATAGTATACATAAATACATCTATACCTGTTTCACAGTTTGCACATGTTTGTTGAAAGACTGTTTAGTTATTATCTACGGTTATCTCTTAGTGATGGGATTTCAGGTTTTTTATTCTTTAAGTTGGTTAAAATGATCACTATATTATTTTTTTAACAAAAACAAAAAACAAATATTTTTATAGTTAGGTTCCTGTAAATATTTTTAAGTATTTTTATTGCAATACTGGTTTTTATCTTTTGCCTTAGAGTTGTAAGATTATCAAGTGGTTAGTTAGAATCGGTGGTTCTTAATCTTTAGCTAATTTTATTGTGGTTAGAGAATGTGGTCTTTAAATTTGAAATTAGAATTCTTTAAGGGACTGTCTGTGGCTCAGTGTATGAGTTTTTTAATTGCATAGCTCTTTGGAAGATACATGTTCTTCTGTATTGGTATAAAGTTCTCTGTATGTGTGTATCAGTTTGATCTTTCAAGTGTGTATACTTTCTCCTCCCCTCCCCCTTCTACTCTTCTCCCTTTTTTGATCTGTCAGGCATGGAGAGGGATGTCAGTCTTCTGCTGTAGTTACAATTTTTGTCAATTACTTTATTTCTGAAACCCTAAAATATATATAGTAAAAAATATGTGGAAAGATTCATGGCTGTTAACGTCTTTAGCTTACTTTTTATCATTATATACATATTATAAACTCTGTCATACTGAATTTCTTTTTACTTAATTTAACCAGTGGTTGGAAGCATTAGTGGCATTTACTAGGCATGGGCCAAGTGTGCTAGCTCTTTGGCAGTTTGCGGAACAATCTTGAACAAGAAAAAATCGTCCCATGGTCTGCATGACTTAGAATATTCTGCCAAATGCTTTTGGTGCTGGAAAAAACTTCCTAATATTTTCTAAGCCTAAAATCCGTTTTATTTATCACATATTATTTTGCATGGGTTTAATGTATATACTGATGTTTGCTGTGTAAATCAAGGGAACATTGTACTTGGAAATACTAGAATTTTACAAAGAATTCCTCATGATTTTCCAGTCACATCACCAGTGCAAGGCTGTTGATGTTTTTTGAGTTACCACTATTGTATACCTGTATAAGTCTGCATTTATAACTGATCTATTGTGATTATTCTACATAGAGTGTCATCATGCTCACATTTACATATTGGTGGGGGGCTTTTTTATTTTGTTTTTCAGTATTTTCCACCTTTTTTTTTCTGGGACTGCAGTGATCCACATGGTAGAACACTTGATATTATCTTACAGGTCAGGTCTTTGTTCTTTTTTCCTGCTTTGCTCTTGCTTTTTTTTTTTTTCCTCCCCCCTGTAATAGCCCTTTGAGTTCTTGATCTTTCCTCCTGCAGTATCTAGTTGGTTAATGCCACCCAGTGTATCTTTCATTTCAGGTAGTGTATTTTTCATTTCTAGATGTTCCTTGTCTTTTCTCTTACATTTCTCAACATGTTTATAATTCATTCTGTGTTCTGGAGCATATTTACAATAGTTGTTTTAAGGTTCTTGTCTGATAGGACCTTAATTCCATCATCATTTTTGTCATTTCGGGTCCTTCTGGTTATGGGTCACATATTGCTGCTCTTTACATAACTGGTGATTTTGGATTAGATGCCAAACGTTGTGAATTTACATTGTTGAGTATTGGGTTTTGTTCCAGCACATAGTTAAGTTGCTTGAGATACATTTGATTCTTTCGAAGTCTGTGTTTAGCTTTGTTAGGACAAATTCAGTCTTTTGTGTTGATGTAGTTCCACTTACTAAGGTGATGCTCTTCTGAAGACTTTACTTGGTGCTTCATTAATTATGAGGTTTCTCTACTCCAGCTGGTAGGGATCCCCTAATAGTTCTGAGCCCTCGAAAGCTTTCTAGTGGTTCTTTTCTAGGCCTCGTGGAGTGTCACCACAAATGCTCAGATTCAATTAAAGAACCCAAGTGTCCTCTCTCTTTCTGTGCTCTGCTTCAAATTCCCCCTGATTTCTGTTTTCCATAACCCCCAGTTTCTGTCTCCACAACTAAGTGAGATTGCTGCTCTGTCTGACTGCCCTGTCCAGAAAGTAAAGTGCGTTAAATATGACTCACTTCTTTCTCTTGTCTAAGGGTTCACAGTCCGACAACATTTTTGTTCCGTTTTCTAGTCCTTCCCAGCAAGAGGATGCGTCCAGATTGTCTTAGTCTCTCCCTCATGGCCAGAAGCAGAAACTAACTCCTAACCCTCATTCTCACCCTCACCCACATGTCAGAGCTAATAATTATTTGCTCACCTAATATATAGTAATTTTTGTTAATTACTACTATTGATATATACCATCTGTTAGTTTTCTGCTGTACCCTGTTTTGTTTATTATACCACTTAGGAAATAGGGGAGACAGGTAACAAGAAATGTTGTGCCTGGTGAAATAAAAACAGACCAGTAATACTACTGTTGTCACTCGTACTGCCACCAACCACCACTCTGCCCCCAGAAGAAAGCAGTGATTTCAGCTTCCGAGAATGAAACCTGGCTGCCAGTGGTTTACAAAGAAAGGAAAGGGTTGGAAGAAATGAGAATTCCATTTTATAGAATACATTTTAATCCTTGATTTTATAAGATTTAACGAGTCAAAAACATTGTGTATATTAAGTTTTCTTACTAAAAATTTGTGCCTTTTAAGTGCTGTTGCCTGGAATTCGATCTATGCCTAAAATTGCTCTGTGTTGACTTCGGGCATAGTAGGGCAGTTGACTGATGTTCTTATAAAAAGATTAACATGGACAGTTTTTTCATTGTGAAATAACATTTTAGGCCATAGGAAATAATCTTTTTTTTTTTTTCTTCCTTAAAAGAGGAAGTTTTTGTTCTTTGATTTTTGTTGTTTGTTGCTTTACACTGTTCAGCTAAGCAGTGGCTTGGTTGGCTGTTTCTCAGATTTTCTCTTAGTTCATTGGCTTGTAGCAAGATGAAAAATAACAGACACCAATGTATTAAGAATATCTATAAATGGGGGCACCTGGGTGGCTCAGTCTGTTGAGTGACCGACGTCGGCTCAGGTCATGATCTCACGGTTTGTGAGTTCGAGCCCCGCTTTGAAAGGCTCTGTGCTGACAGCTCGGAGCCTGGAGCCTGCTTTGGATTCTGTGTCTCCCTCTCGCTCTGCCCCTCCCCCACTCATGCTCTGTCTCTGTCTTAGAAATAAATAAACATTAAAAAAAATTTTTTTTAAAGAGTATCTATAAATTGAGGGGTGCCTGGGTGCCTCAGTCGATACAGCGTCTGACCTCGGCTCAGGTCATGATCTCACAGTTCATGAGTTCGAGCCCCGCATTGGGCTCTGTGCTCACAGTTCAGAGCCTGGAGCCTGCTTCAGATTCTGTGTCTCCCCCTTTCTTGGCCCCTCCCTCACTTGTACTCTGTCTCTCTCAAAAATAAACAAACGCTAAAAAATAATAATAATAAAGTGTGTATAAATAGAGAAAGTTGTATGCCTTTCACC
Organism: Prionailurus viverrinus; assembly: GCF_022837055.1. Lineage (NCBI taxonomy): Eukaryota > Metazoa > Chordata > Mammalia > Carnivora > Felidae > Prionailurus > Prionailurus viverrinus. The sequence goes on along the minus strand of NC_062564.1, from coordinate 31,815,527 downwards.
CAATATTTTCCTTCCTCAGTGATTTAAAGTGGGTTGACTTCTATGGTATATAGTATCTTTGGTTCTTGGCCCTTTTTTTTTTTTTTTTTTTTTTTGATAGGCTGGTTGTTAGTTTTGTTTCTAGGATTCCTCGGCCTGTCTCAAGTGTGCCTGTTAAAATTTTGTACCCTTGCTGTGAAGCTGCTTCAGTATTAAGCATTTATGACATCACTTTACTTTGGGGTTCTAGTTGTAAAATAGCCATTCCTGGGATAAGTGACCATTGTAAGAACAGATGTCGTCTTATTCCTGTTACAGTTTGCACTAAAACACTAGTCTGTTTCTCTTCTTCCCTCCCCTTCTCTTTTCCTCCTCCCTTCTCTCTCTTACATGCAGACAGACACACTTCTCTTTTCTTCCCCACCCTGTCACATACTCAGTGACTGCATTATAACCAGCTGTAACCAGTACTATCTTTAGTACCTTGGGGTGTTATAATAAAGCCTACTGTTTTATTACTTGATTCTTGTTCTGTCTTCTGAGGGTAACATAGATACAGAATCCTATCACCACCATTCCTATCCCACATCTCTTCAGTACTATTATAATGACCTCCCTGTTGACTTAATCATCTCTAGATTTTTCTCCTGTCCAGGTCACTTTAGAAAGACAAGATTTCTCCCCCATTGGAAATTAAGCACATCTTTCAGCAAGTCCCTCTTGCTTTCCAGTGCTCAGCAGGAAGGCTAGTCAGGCTAATTATACTGATCATTGACTTATCCTTTATTAAGTTACAGCCATAACAGCTCATCTAACTAACAAGAGTTGTAATTTCTTTAATTTAGGTGAATGCAACAATTTGGGAAAAAGATGAAGTAATTTAAATACTGAGCCAACTCTGCCTGTTATTCCATTGTGTGAACAGGAAAGTGAATCTGGTGTTGGTGTTAGGTGTGAGCATTTCACCAATTTGAGAGTTCAAAGAGAAGTATTTTTGGTGCAGCATGACTTTGTATGCAAATTAACTAGTTCATCTGGTGCATTAGCCAAAGAAACCATAAGCTAGCAATGCACTGGGGGAAGTTGGCTGAGCTGGACTGACAACAGAAAGAATTTGCGTGTCCAAAGTGATGCTTGTCTGAGTGGTTTGAATTTAAAGGTAATTTTTATGATGTATGGTTTTTAACCTTATTCCCTGATTTTAAAAAGAACCTGACCTTCAGGTGAGAAGTGACTCCATATATTGTGTCTGGTATTGTTAGCTTCTATTTATTTTCTCTCTCAAAGTGTACCCTAATGTACTTTAAGTGCAGGGCTCTTGTATGATTTTAAACCTTCACTACAGAATACAGAGCACCCAATGAATGGCTTTTATGTGTGATTTCTTATTTGGCTCATTGCTTGTGCAACAGTATGTTGTTTAATATTTACATATTAAATATTTAATAATTACATTGTAGCTTTTCCAGCTTTGTTTTATTGCTGATAATTTAGTTTTGTGCCGGTGTGATTGGGAAATGTACTTGGTATGATTCAAGGGTTCTTAAATTTGTCATATTCGTTAGGTTTCTTTTTTATGTGATTTAACTGGGGGATTCTCCTGTGTGTACTTGAAGAAAATGTGTATTCTGTTTTTCTTGGATGGAATGTTTTATATATATACACACACATATACACACATATATATGTGTATATATTTATATATATGTACATATTTATATATGAATATATGTATTAGAAAAATATATAAATATATTTTAAAGTATATATTTATATATTTTAGAACCCTGTATTAAGTATGCTTCAAGTAAAAAATGTTGAAAAAGAAAAAAAATAACTGAGGGTACTCACTTAAAGCATGTCAGAGGGGAGGTGGGTGGGGGAATGGATGAAATAGGTGAAGGGGATTAAGAGTACACTTAATCTTGATGAGCAAAATAGAATGGCTTTTTAAATAATTATGTTTGTCTTTACAGATTAGTCTGATATGTTCAGTTTCACACTTTTACGTTACATATACGAACACTAAATTTATTTTTTCCTCCTGATACCGCTGACCACGATGGGCTTCTGAGATAAGGTGGTTTTTTTTTGTTTTTTGTTTTTTAATTTTTTTTTAACATTTATTTATTATTGAGAGACAAGAGAGACACAGAGCGTGAGCATAGGAGGGGTAGGGAGAGGGAGAGACAGAATCTGAAGTAGGCTCCAGGCTCTGAGCCGCCGTCAGCACAGACCCCGACATGGGGCTTGAACTCACAAACTGCGAGATCATGACCTGAGCCGAAGTCGGTCGCCCAACCAACTGAGCCACCCAGGCACCCCTGGGATAAGGTTTTTAATCTGGAAGTGGGGTGCTGTCCACACCTTCTGAAATTACATGCACATTTTTGTGTGCACTTAAGCATGCAGTTTTTTGGCACGACACGTGTAACTTTCGGTAGGCTCTCAGAGTATTCCAAAAAGGTAAAGTGCCTTGGACCTAGACAATGAAGGAAGCAAAGAAAGCTTTCCAAAATCAAGCTGTTCTTGGAAAAATCACTAAAAAGAAAACTACAAAATGGAGTGTTGGACAGGTTATTAGTAAAGATACGTTGGTCAGTAATTTTTAAAATTGAAGGTGTATAGTGTTCTTTAGTATAGCAAATCAACATTCTTAAATTGTCACAGTGAGCTGATATAGGTCAGAAAATGGCCTTTCTCTTGTAAAAAAAAAAAAGTTTATTTAAATTGCATATGATGAAGTCTTTCCTAATTTGGCATAATGCTTTATAGTGAAGAACTTGTTAGTAACAGTGGTGAATTTTTCCAGTGTAGTTGCTTTATCTTAATACCTAATTCTGTAACTTAGATTTTTTTCCCTTAGAAAAATGACTCTGGTGTCAATAAGCAAGTGAAATACCCTATAATTTTATTTGAATTTACTGTGAAATTAGCACTGACTTCGGGTGTAACAGGACTGCTTCTAGTAGCCTGTGTGGTGTTTGGGAACCACAAGAAGAGCTGTGCATATTGACGGTGCATAGCACAAAGTGTTCCTGATATGTGTGTGTTCTGTTTGCAGACTTTTGTTTGAGAGGCCATAATTTGAATTTATTGATTTATGACTGTTAAAATTTCATCTAAAGTTACTTTTACATTTAAAAATTTCCCCCATTTTAGTTATATCTGCTTTAGTTTCAGAGGCCACCTTTGGGTTTGCATAAAGAAGCTTATCAAAAGTATATAAGAAGGAAAATTATCAAGATAATTATTATAATGTTTCATGGTCCTATCATAAAATGTTTCACAAATTGTTGATTACACTCAAGATTTTAGTGAAATACCAGTAAACCACTAGTATTTAAGTATAATTTGTATTCCTGTTAAAATAGATTCATACTGATTTATTCTAGAGAGAATGTGTTTTTGGAGAACTAAAATATTCATGAAAGAACCTTAGATTTACTTATTTCTGATGGTAGGTTCATCTGTAGGCCTGGAATGTGTTAGGGAAAACATGCTAAGTTCTGTGTAAGTTGGGAAAGAAAAACTAAAATCATTTCTTCTTTGTTTTTGTTTCAATTATACAGCAGATATAATTTCTACGGTAGAATTTAATCATTCTGGAGAATTACTAGCAACAGGAGATAAAGGTGGTAGAGTCGTCATCTTTCAGCAGGAGCAGGAGGTAAGTGTTTAAAGTTTAATATATCTAAATTTCAGTTTGCTTTGGGGGCTAGAACTTGTATTGCACTGGAGTACTTCATCAGAGGATTTTGACTTTTTTTTTTTTTTCCCCTTAATGTTTATCAAGCAGAATATCCCAATGGATAGATGGTTTCCCTTAATGTTTATCAAGCAGAATATCCCAATGGATAGATGGCTCTGCTTCTCTTAGCTTTGTGTGTATGTGTGTGTGTGTGTGTGTGTGTGTGTGTGTGTGTGTGTGTGTGTGTTGTTTTGACTATAAAAACACAGCGCTTTGTTAGATTTGGTTAGAGAAAGGAGTGGGAAGTGGTGTTAATTCAAGATTTTAACTGGTTTTGAAGCCTTGGCCCTCGTTTTTTTTCTCTTAAAACCCCATAAAGCAAAATTGCTTTGATCTCTTCTCAATGCTTAGTTTGCTTTGTGTAATTGGGGGTGGGAGGCTAGTTTAAAGAAAAAGCTGTTGAGTTATTTTGACATCAGTTCATACTAATACTGTTACTGTGGTTTAAATAAAACTGTTTTAAATGACAATTGCGTGTATACCCATGTAATGTAATTTATAAGCTCAGTAGTACCCCTTTTCAAGCAGAGTTGATTTGAAAATTGTTTTCCTTTTCTCTTTGAAGAAAGGAATTTCTCATTGCAGACTCTTGAGATTAAAGTGGGTTTTGTTTTGTTTCGGGTACAGCTTAGGCACACTTCTAAATCCGATTGACAAGATTTCTCACTAAAATTTTATGTTAAAATTTGTCACACTAGATTTTCCTTTACTTTCTCTGTCCATTCATAGATCAAAGTTAGACATTATTTAAAATCCTCTGTTTTGAAACATCCTGTCCCTGTTTATGTATCCAAAAAGAGTTAAAAGTAATGTGCATAAATTGCAGGGTTTTACAAATAGATGTCTAAATCATAACAGAGAGTTAGGTTTTAAAGGATTGTGAAGTTCCTTAAATAAGCAAAGAATCTAGTAATAATACTACTACTTTGCACTTCTATAGCGCCTTTGACCTGAGGATCTCAAAGTGCTTTACAAACACTAATGAATTAATCCTCACAACACCCCAGTGAGGTAGGTAATTTAATTTTAAAAGAAATGATTAATAGTGTCTGATTAGAAGATGCACAAACACTAAATATGTCTCCTTTTATTTATTTATTTATTTTTGGTTGGAAGACAATATGAAAAGACTCCAGCTTTTCTTGACAAAGACTGTTCTTATGGGAAGGGGGGAGGCAAAATCAGTTTTCTGTTCCTATTTTCAAGCAACTAAAATCTTGACCATAGGAATCTTGAAATACTTAAGAGTTGAAATGGAACCTTAGATCATTACAGTTTCCCTTTCTATTTACAAATGAGAAAGTTAGGATATTAACAGACCACTTGATTAGTGTGGCAGAACTAACAGCTAGGACTCAAAACTTCTGACGCGTCATCTTTTAATATTCTTCGGTGCCTTTCACCTTAGATAACCAAAATATGAATGGTAATTTTGTTATTCAGAAGTTAGAGCTGGCATTCTCTGCCCTTGAGTGGTTTTTTTTGTTTGTTTGGTTTTGGTTTTTTACTGGATGTTAATGACTGTCTACAACTTAGCTTTTGTTTTAAAGAAAGGTGTTTGGAGCTTTCGATAAATCTAGTAGGGGTTTGATACACGATAAATTGGAATAAAAGATCTAACACAGAGTTACTGCAACTGCTCGAACGTTTTACTTGTATTGGCAAACAAGGCCCCAGATTTGAGGAATAGGTTTCCTTTGATTCTTTTCTGAAATTCCATTGAAGATTCTAAAGTGCTAATATTTAAGATACATACCCTTATAACAAGGAATGAGCAAAATGACTTTTTGAGAAGGATCATTGGTACCAAAAAAGGACTTCCTTTTTCACATGTATCTGACCTTCTTAACTGCATTTAAGAATTCAAGATAGATGCATTATCTAGAACCTCAGGTTAGTAGTGTATCTTGAGAATTACTTAGTACAAGTATCAGTATGTTTTAAGCGATGGATTAAATAATGATGAGGTAATAATTTACTTCTTCCTTCAAAACTTTATCTTGTTAATATTAATTTGGTGCCTGTTACCTAATTTATTTTCCACATTTTTAAGCCCTGTCTTTTTTTTTTTTTTTTTTTTTTTTTTAAATTTTTTTTTTTTTCAACGTTTATTTATTTTTGGGACAGAGAGAGACAGAGCATGAACGGGGGAGGGGCAGAGAGAGAGGGAGACACAGAATCGGAAACAGGCTCCAGGCTCTGAGCCATCAGCCCAGAGCCTGACGCGGGGCTGGAACTCACAGACCCTGAGATCGTGACCTGGCTGAAGTCGGACGCTTAACCGACTGCGCCACCCAGGCGCCCCTAAGCCCTGTCTTATATGGAGCGTGTAGTATAGGGCTGTCTTCAGGACACTCACTGCCTACGTCACTGATAATGTCTGTGCCTTACGTCTAGAGGCACCTTTATATCAGTACCTAATATATTTAGATTAGATTTTTATTTTATTTTATTTTTTTTAAATTTTTTTTTTCAACGTTTATTTATTTTTGGGACAGAGAGAGACAGAGCATGAACGGGGGAGGGGCAGAGAGAGAGGGAGACACAGAATTGGAAACTGGCTCCAGGCTCTGAGCCATCAGCCCAGAGCCTGACGCAGGGCTCGAACTCCCGGACCGGGAGATCGTGACCTGGCTGAAGTCGGACGCCCAACCAACTGCGCCACCCAGGCGCCCCTAGATTAGATTTTTATGAATCCACATCTGTTACATCTGTAAAATAGTGTTCTAGTTTGGAAAGTGGGAGAGAACTTAAAGATGATCTTTTTCTAGTTTTTAGATAATCCCAGAAAAGGTTTCTATCAAAAGGTTGTATTGCTTAGTTTAATAGCAGAGCTCTAGAATTAGAACTTAGATCTCTGAATTTCAGTCCAGCTTCTTCTAACAGTTACAGCTATTAAACATACATTCCAGGGAGCACTGGTGCCTGTCCAGTGAGCCTTTCTTAGTGTCTGATAATGATGCCAGCTCCGTGTACAAAACAGTGGCATTTGCATTCTCGTGGCTTTATCTTCTCACTGGGTAGCTGGCGGGGTTCCTTTCTAAACTTCACTTGACTGGCACGGCAGACTGACACCTTTAACTCACCGTTCTGTCTCACTTCTTTTACCCTTCAAGTGTGGCTGATCCCCTTCCTGTCATCCTGTCGGGTACCTCTTGCTGCCTGTCCATCTGTTCCACAGTCAAAGAAACTGGGTAGTCATTTAGAGGGCTGTCATTCAGTGCGAGTATATTTCACCCTGGTGATGCTAAAACATTTTTTGCTGTCATTTAATACTATTTTTATAACTAATACGTTCCTATAGTTTTCTGTTTGACAGAATCTCTGTGATAGAAGCAGGTCGCGTAGGGAAATTAAGGCCCAAGGGTAAGGTGATTTCCATGAGGCATTCCACTTGTCCTGTGGTCAGTAAGTGTTGATACCCAGTCCAATGTTTATAGCATGTCCTAAAATAGGTGAACAATCATACTGTTTTCATAACTTTTATGTAATAGCTTTTGACAACAAAGTAGATGGTGGGATATATTCTTGTTGATAATGAAAATATTAATAGTTTTTCTTGGGAGATTCCAAGTAACTGTTAGACTAGGTGGTGTTGGTGTTCTGTATTTTGTAAAGGATCTTTCGTTTTATGGGTATTCAAATTAGGTGGGCGGCAGTTGTTGAAATTGCTGATATTTCTTTTGACTTTGGATTGCTCAGACCTTCACTTTTCTCTGAGGCTTTCTGATTGATAGAGGTTAAAGTGTGTGTAGGGGGGAGATTTTTTTTTAAGGGACAATTAAGGAGAAAGGTGAGAAGGGAGATGTTCCTTTTTTACATTTCTTCCTAGATTATCGTATAGAGCCTTTGTTTTCTGTGTTCTAGGAGTGCTAGTAACTTTCTAGGCTTTTTCTCATTTTTTGGTTGTTCTTAACGTGGCATTCCCAAAACTCCTTAACAAGATATAGAAGAAATCTTAAAAGATGGGTAGGGGGTTAGGGCATCTGGGTGATTCAATTGTTAAGCTTGATGTCGGCTCAAGGACATGATCTCACAGTTGTGAGATCAAGCCCCCTGTGTCAGGCTCCATGCCGAGCATGGATGGAGCCTGCTCTTTAAATTCTCTCCCTCTCCCTGTCCCCTTTCTGTGTGCATGCACTCTCAACTCTCCCTCTCTCTCCCTCTCCAATAAAAAAAAAAAAAATGGGTAGGGGTTTAATATGTATTTTCTTTGTAAATTATTTGGAAAGACTAGAATGGAGCTCAAAATCACCAAGATGTTGTTAAGGGCGCCCAAGTGGCTCAGTCAGTGGAGCATCCAACTCCTGAATTCGGCTCAGGTCATGAAGTTCATCAGGTTGAGCCCCACCTGGGGCTCTGTGCTGACAGTATAGAACCTGCTTGGGATTGTCTCTCTCTCTCTCTCTGCCCCTCCCCGACTTGCTCTTTCTCTCTCTCAAAATAAACTTAAAAAAAAAAAAAAACAAGATTTGTTTTTAACAGATTCAGTATCATCCATACAAAGGGGTTGTTGATTTACTTTGATGTTTAAGTGAAGAGAGAACCCACTTTTCTAGGGTGATGTGGCAGCATTCGCTTTACATAGTATTTACTGAGCAGCAATCAGAACAGCAAATTTAGCAGTGTTGGTGAGAAATGGTCGAAGGAACCAAGTCTATATAGCCAGGAGAAGAGACTGTGTAGAGTCTTGATATTTAGGGATTTATGTGGGAAGAATTGATTAGTTTCTTTTGTATATGGAAATAAATACACAAGATCTGGATGCCCATCTGTCAGGAATATTATAGAAAGAATACATGAGAAGTTCAAGAAAATCCAGTGTGGTTTACGCTAAATCAAAGTATGTATAAAATAAGGTTTCTTCTCTTAGCTACCGGGCTTAACTGTCTTCATTTTTCATTCACTCTTTGATCTAAGTTTTGTGTTTTTCAAAGAATAAAATGTTAGAATCGCCTGGGAACATGCATTTCAAATGCAGATTACTGGACTGTGTCTCAAACCCACTAAATCAGAATGTCTGGAGGCCCGAGATCCCACTTTTACTTTTTTTAAAAGTCCTTTGGGGACCTCATTTGATAGAAAATGTCGAGTTGAAATTCTCTGCATTCCAGTGCCAGGATAAGGATAAAAGCTCCATAATACAGCTTCAAGTTTATATCTAAAAATACATTTAAACAGATAGATCTTAAATGTATTTAAGATACATTAAATGTAAATACCTTTAAGATAGATCACATGATACATACAGAAAAATGCACAGAATCACAAGTGTACAGTTCTATAAATTTTCACAAAACAAACACACTTGTGTAATTCTTCCCTGGATCAAGAAATGGGATATTACTGGCACTTTAGAAGCCTTCTTTGTCCTTCCTGTTACTACTACCCTCCTCTACCAGAGATAACTGTGAAATTTGTTTTGCCCATATTGAGCTTTATTTGTATATGGTGCAGTCACAGAAACTAAGTGCTAAAATGTATAAGCTTTTTGCAGGGGTTCTCAACCTTTGGTGTCATGGATTTCGTCAGTAGCCTGGTCAGTTCTGTGGACTTCTCAGAATGTTTTAATTGTATATAATAACATCGGATTAGGAAGGAAACTATATTGAAAAATACGTTTCAAAGTGTTTTTAAAAACACTTATTACTGAGTAATAAATGTTTTTTGTGGGGTGCCTGGGTGGCTCAATCAATTGTCTGACTTCGGCTCAAGTCATGATCTCACGGTTTGTGAGTTCGAGCCCGCGTTGGGCTCTGTGCTGACAGCTCAGAGCCTGGAGCCTGCTTCGGATTCTGTGACTCCCTCTCTCTCTGCCCCTCCCCCACTCACGCTCTGTCTCTCAAAAATAAATAAACATAGGGGCGCCTGGGTGGCGCAGTCGGTTAAGCGTCCGACTTCAGCCAGGTCACGATCTCGCGGTCCGTGAGTTCGAGCCCCGCGTCGGGCTCTGGGCTGATGGCTCAGAGCCTGGAGCCTGCTTCCGATTCTGTGTCTCCCTCTCTCTCTGCCCCTCCCCCGTTCATGCTCTGTCTCTCTCTGTCTCAAAAATAAATAAAAAACGTTAAAAAAAAATTGTTTAAAAAAAATAAACATAAACATATTTTAAAAATTGAAAAAGTAAATAAAATTAAAAACAAAAGTTTTTGTGGGTAACAACTGGGGTGTGATTTAAAAACATGTCATGTCTATAGTGACAAAGTGATGGATGCTGCTAATATGGTGTTTTATCACCTATATCCATAAATGAAAGAAATGCTGAATTTCAGCTAGACATTAGTAGGAAAAAATATTTAAATTTCCACCACATCCAGGTTCACAAAATCCCTGGGTTTCATCCATGGATAGGTAGTATATGGGCCCCAAATTTACAGCCCCTAGTAAAGCAGTTTCTTTTTATCAATAAAAAGACTGGGGTCAGACAATAGGTTTAATCATCCAAAGTCATACACTTTAATAAAGAGATGAACCCTTAATTCTAGAATCCACGTGTCTTGTTTCTCTGCCACAGTCACGAAATCTTATTTAATCTTCACAGCAAAATAATGAAGATGTGTGCACACCTCCTGTGTTTCAATTTATTACCAATTTATGGATGAATTGAGATTAGAGAAGATAACTTTTCTACGATCACATAGCTAGTGAAGTCGGTAATAGTTAATTTCTGTATAAATTGGAATGAATATCCACAACGCTGCATATTGTTTAACATATGAAAAAAAATCTGACTTCTCTAAGTATGAGCCTAAGTGATACAAGTCACACAGAAAAATCAGTTTCATTACTTTATCGTAATGGGGAAAATACTTGATCTTGACTTTTTAATAGTAGCCATTAACGAATGATGTCTTCTCTGTGGTAGGCTTAAGGAGGGAAAAGTTAGAAAGACTTTGGATTGAGAGTTTAAATACCTCATTTCTGTTTGTTCATGAATTCATCCAGCCACCTCTCTTGTTCAACCGTCTATTGTCCACATTTCTATCCAACCAGCTGTTAAACACATGTCACCTACCTACTAATCTTTTGAGGTTCCAGCTCAAAGAATTCAAAATTCAAAAGAATTATATTTTCCAGAATTGAAGTATCAGTTTAAAGTACCATTTCTGATTGCTAAGCGTTATCAGTATGAATGTCACTAAACAACTGTTAGACAAAGTGGGATTCCTCTAAATGTTATTTTTTGTAACACTGGATGAGATCTTGAAAGGATGTTTTTGACATATTAAAGTAATTTTTTCACTTTACCTGTTGCCCAGAAATTTGAATTGTCCATATTTCTTATATTGTCCCCCCAGAATCCAAACAACAAAAAACAGATCCAAATCTGTGAAACTAATAATACCCAGGAATTTTAGAATTTACTTTTTCTTCTCTCTGCCATCTTCTCAACCTCACACATACAACACTTCTTAATTGTATTTTTCTCACAAGTAATTTCTCCCTCTTAATTAAAAACATCATATTCACTCAGACATGGACAGGGGGCAAGAAAGTACCTATAACTCCACCAAACAAAACCCAACACTTTTGGTGTGTATTAAAGATTTGTCTTTCTAAAATGAGATTATATTTAGGGTGGTATGTTATTTTTCCTCACATACTGTATGTAAAGACCTTTCATGTTGTTAAAGATTCTAAATCCTCATCTTTAATGATTACATGATACTCCATTACAGACATGTACTGAAGTTTATTTAATGTAATCTCTATTGCTAGAGATTACCTAGATTGTTTATTTCTTGCTTTCTGATCTTTTTTTTTCTTTTTCTGTTATGAATAACACTATAAAAACATTCTTGTAGTTGAAACTTTGAAGCACCTATTACTTCTTTAGAACCTTCTAGAAGTGAAGTAGCTGGATCTAAGGTTGTGAGCATTTTTAAGTTATATTGGCCAATTCTCTTCCAGTAAACTTTACGAATTTATACTTGAACCAAAAATTTCTAAATACAGAGAAGAAATAAAATCGACAAATTGGTGATTAAAAAAGGTATTTTTACCGGATTTTAGTTTTACCTAAACTTTTGATACTTCCAGTAATTAAAATTGTTTCCTCTACGTCCTGTTTTTCTGATGGTGTATTTAATAAATTGATTTGTTATAGGCCATGTATTGTGAGGAGAGTAAGTTCTTTCAGGAGGCTGTGTTTCTCAGTTTTGTAGATTGGCTGCCTTTAAGTTTCGTTTACTTTTTCTGTTTGTGTTTGCTGATTTCCTGCCTCTAAATTATTTAGACATTTACCCATATTTCATATTTTCCCATTTCAATTCAATATCTGATTGAAATTTATTACTCTGCTTTATGTAATTTAGAGATCTTCCCCTCCTCTACCTTCCCTCCCCACCCCCAAACTGACAGGCAGGTTATTCCAACATACATACTGATAATCTTTTTACAATGACTATTTTAAATGCATCTGTATCAGACAGAACATTATTTAATAGAGTTATATCTAGTCTTTACTGTATTTTACTTTTTCAGTACCTTAAGTGTGTTGAACTAATCTTTTTTATTTTTTCCATATTGTAATTGAATTGTATATACAGGTTTCAGAATTTATTGAAGTTGGTTTCTTTCTCAAATAACTCCTTTTGCTCTTTTCAAAATAAATGACTTGGTCAGAATACAGGGTGTTGCAGGTTTCCTAATTTGAGAAACTAACGTTCAGCTTTTTGAATTGCAGGCCATTGTATGTTTAGCCATATCATGTTGTGTCTAAATAATGTGGATCGATTGGACATTAAAGATGTGGGGTCCATCTGCTGTTGGTTAAGCAGTCCAACTCTTGATTTCGGCTGAGGTCATGATCTCACGGTTTGTGAGATTGAGCTGAGCCTCGTGTCATCACAGAGCCTACTTGGGATTCATTTTCTCTCTCTCTCTGTCTCTCTCAAAATAAACATTCAGAATCATTTCATCTCATGAATAAAGACCAATCTCTGTGTTAATCTTGTTTAGAGAGGAAACCAACTCCATAAGAGTCTAAGTTGTCTAAAGTGTGTGTTGCTTAGTATAGTATATAATAGGCATTCAGCGAAGGGGCACAACTTACTATTTAATAAGAGCTGAAAAATCTTGAAATATTCTACCACCATCATTGTGATCAGAAAATGATAGAAATTTCTTTTGTTGTTGTTGTTTTCTGTTTACATCGATTGTGTTTTATCTTGCTTTATTCTAGAAAGTTCCATATATTTGCATTGATAGTGGTTTGTTAATCAGATATCTACCATTTCTGTCATTTCACAAGACTCAAACTTTTTTTTTCTTTTAGTTTTTTTAATGTTTACTTTTTTAAGAGAGAGGGAGAACACAAGAGTCAGCATGAACAGGGGAGGGGCAGAGAGAGAGAGGAAGACACAGAATCAGAAACAGGCTCCAGGCTCTGAGCTGTCAGCACAGAGCCCCACGTAGGGCTTAAACCTGCAGGGCTTAAACCTGCAAACGGTGAGATCATGACCTGAGCCAAAGTCTGACTCTTAACCGACGAGTCACCCAGCCACCCTACAAGAGTCAAACTCTTTTAAACCACTTTGAAATAAAAAGCAAATGTTTGCTTGTTGCAAATATATTACAAGATTAAAGAATCATTAATAAACACTAACTAAATTTTATTAGTGTTCTATTTAGCAGCTTAAAAAATATCCATTGTCAGTCACATGAGATTACAGTAAAATACATTTTTAATTTTTTCTAAAATGTGTTATGTTTTGTTCAGGGAGCAAAGTAAATCCTACATTTTCATAAAGTTTCTTTTAAAAGAAGGAAGTTATTAGTAAAAGCACAGTGCAGTTATTTATATTTAGAATTAGCTGTTAGAGAATGTCAGATGATGTTCTTTCAGAGATTGTTTTTAATTCTTGATTATTCTTAATAGGTTTATCATGAAAAGTATGAAAACTGTATCATTTTCACAAAGAAAAAGATAAAAATCCAAAATCCTCCCATCTCAGGGGCACCTGGGTGGCTCAGTCTGATAAGCATCCGACTCTTGATTTCAGCTCAGGTCATGATCTCATGGTTTGTGAGATGGAACTGAGCCCCTTGTCAACACAAAGACTGCTTGGGAGCACCCCCCCCCCCCCCCCCCATAAGCAAACATTCAGAATCATCTCATCTCATGAATAAAGACCAATCTGTGTCTGTGTGCATTCTGGGTGTTTTTGTTTTGCAGAATTAGAATCATGTTGCACATGCGACTCCATAAGTTTTTGTATCTGTTGATGTTGATCAGGTTAATTTCAGTCAAGGAGGTGAAGAAACTGGGCAATAATTGAGTGGAAAGGAGTGCATGTGTAGTGTGGAAGAACATGTCCAGTCTGCTTTTATAACTTAAGTGACAAAAGTTAAATGAACATGGAGCTTGTGGGAGCTGTAGAAGACGAGTAGCAGGAAGCATTGTGCTTGATATAAGTTAATATGGTTGAGACACACTGATCTGCTGTTGAATGTAATTGGCTCTATAGTATTTCATAATTCACTTGATTTGATGGATATTGAGGTTGTTTATGCATTAAGTTGTTCATACATCTTTGCAGGCATGGTTTTCCATGAGGTTATACTTTTCAAGTGGAATTGTTGAATATCTACATTTTTTAAGGCTTTCAATAAGTATTGACAAATTATCCTCCAGAGAAGCTGTGTAAATATTTATACTTCTTCCGGTAGTATATGACTTGAACCATATTCTCATCATTAAAACGATGGTCATTATCACATTTTTTATTCGTCTAAGGACCAAACATTATTCTTCAATTTTGATTACTAACAATAATGAGCAGTTGTACATATATTTACTGACCATGTTTTATATAAATTGCCAACTTTTGACCTTTGTCATCTTTCAAGGAAAGGTATTGCTATTTTTTTATAGTGATTTTTTTTTTATTTAAAAAAAATTTTTGTTTTTTACATTTAGAGACAGAGCACAAGTGGGGGAGGGGCAGAGAGAGAAGGAGACACAGAATCCGAAGCAGGCTCCAGTCTCTGAGCAAGTGGTCAGCACAGAGCCCGATGCGGAGCTCGAACCCACAAACCACAAGATCGTGACCTGAGCGGAAATTGGACGCTCAACCAACAGAGCCACCCAGGCTCCCCTTTCGTAGTGATTTTTAAGGACCTTTTATAATACATCTTATATAATACATAATTTTCTGGCCTATACTAGCCATCTTGTTAGCTGTCAGTCTTTCTCTGCTGTTTACTTTTGTCTTTATAGTAAGAAGTTCTTTTTCACTTTAAAATATATAGAAATTCACCATTGTACTTACCTTTTGTTGCTTTTGTTTATTTTTGAGCATTTAATTGCTCCCTCTGGAGTTTACTTGTGTATAAGAAACAAAGTTCCAATCTTCTTTCCAAATGGTTGGTTGGTTCTAACACCATTGAATATTATGGTTTTATATTTTGTTTTGGTTTGTTTAAACCTCAGGGGCATACTTGAGTTCATGAGCTCCAAACCTGTGCACATAGGCATGCAGGTGCACATACACTGCTTCTCACATGCTTTCATGTACCTTTCCCTGTAGATAACAATAGAGGTAGATTCCTCTGTCCCTATAGGTAACGATTTAAATGTGTTCTTATAATACATATTTTGTTTTTGTGCGCTGTATTATTAACTGTGGTAAAATATCATATAAGGTGGAACTTCTCAACAGTTTTCCGAGTCTGCAATACAGCATTACCAACCATATATACAATGTTGTATAACAGATTGCTAGACAACCCCCCCCATGCGGCCCCTCCCCCCACCAATCCTGCATAACTGAAACACTATACCCGCTGAACAACAACTTCCTACCCTCTTCCTCCTCCTAGCCCCTGGCAACCACCATTCTAACTTGCTGTTTCTATGAAGTTGGCTACTTTAGATACCTCATGTAAGTGGAATCATGGAGTATTTATCATTTTCTGACTGGCTTGTTTGACTTAGCTTAATCTCTTCATGGTTCATCCATATAGTGGCATAAGATAGGCTTTTTTTAAGACTAATATTCGTGTGTGTTTGTATGTCACATTTTTCTTTATTCATGTATCCATCACTGGACATTTAGTTTGCTTCTACTATTAGTTTGCTATTCACATAGCTATTGTGAATAATCTCTTTGAGATCCTGTTTTAATTCTTTCAAGTATATCCTGAAAAGTGCAATTGCTGAATCACAGGGTAGTTCTATTTTGAGGAACCCACATACTGTTTTCAAAGTGGCTGCACCTTTTGTGTGCCACATTTTTTTACACTGTATTGAAATAATACACAAAAGCATACAAAGCATTAGTACATTATCACATAGCAGACATCTAGGTCAAGAAATAGAACTTTCCACCCTTCCACATAGCCCTTCTCATCCCCCTTCCAAGTCATTAATTTCTCCTTTCTCCCCTTAAAGAAAAGTCTATTTATAAGCCTGATTTCTAACACTGAGTTTGATCTGTACTTTTAGAACCTTCCATAAATGGAATCATAATAAGGGTGTATCTGGCCTTTTTGCTCAATACTACGTTTGTGTGTATATAATTTGCTCATGTTCATTGCTATGTAATGAATGTTCTTTTGTGTTGCTTTACTACAATTTATCTGTTATGTTGTAGGTGCAAACATTTTGGTTGTTTCAGTTTGTGGCTATTAAGAATAATGCGTCTATGAGCGTTATTTTTTGTTATTGTTTGGTTTTTTTGTTTTTTGTTTTGTTTTCATATTTTCTTTATTGAAAATACATAAATACACTAAAAAGAACCTCAAATCCATATATATATTTGAACTTATCAGTCTGATATTTTTTCTTCATAATTATATGCAATTAAGGCAGAATTTGTTTAAAAATTTTTGGAGACACCTTTATATGAAGAACAAATTTGTTCTATAGAAAATAATGTAGAGGATGGTTACAACTCAGAGAGTCTGAAAATAGACATTTCAAAAAAACTGGCTATTTTATTCAATCACAGGAATGACATTGGAAATATAGCAAAGATCACATTGAAAATTACGAGGGAATTAGACACTAATAAAAATGCTCCAAAAGATAATTGTTTTAAGATGTTGGTGATATAAGGAAGGGGGGGGGGGTGGGAAGGAAAAGGTGGACTTGAATAAGTTAGTTAAGCAGAGTGATTAGTAGTTACATAATAACTGCAACTCAGGGATACATTAGAAACTAAAATGTTACTAGAAATACAAGCTTTTAAAAGCAGTGTGTTACTAAAAATATGAAAATGTGCATGGTGGATGCCTAAAACTCACCCAATTAACATTTTAAAGTATAATTTAAGGCCATTTTTATTTTTATTTTGAGAGTGAAAGGTGTTGAATAGGTGGGCAGAACAATTTCATCACTACTGGAGATTGATTTTCACTTCAGTAATCAAGAGAAAGGAATTTAAATTTTGCTGTCCTTAATTGATGTAGTATTTAGAATTATAAGCAGTACAAAGAGAAGGCTTGTTTTTCACAAACAGCTTGATTGGTAGAAGATTTCTTTCTTTTTTTTTTTAAAGCAGTGCTATTTTACCAGTTGGATAAATTGTCTCTATCCAACTATTGACTACAACCTCCCACATTGACCAGGATTTCCTTTATAATTTTGATTGATTCCTGGAATAGGAAAGACCATATTCCTCATACTAGTTTGTGACTTTCTCTTCTGTTCTCCATACTATACAATGTGACTAATGATAACCAATGAGCTTTTATATGATAAATAAGTTATATTCACTTATGTTGGTATCTAAAATTTTTTAAAAATATTAATTTGGATGGATTTTTACTATTTCGACAAGCACTATTTTTATTTTTTGGTATTTTCATTTAATTTATTTTTTTAAATTTACATCCAAGTTAGTTAGCATATAGTGCAACAGTGGTTTCAAGGAGTGATTCCTTAATGCCCCTTACTCATTTAGCCCTTCCACCCTCCCACAACCCCTCCTGTAACCCTCTCTTTGTTCTCCATGTTTAAGAGTCTCTTATGTTTTGTCCCCCTCCCTGTTTTTATGTTATGTTTGCTTCCCGTCCCTTATATCCATCTGTTTTGTATCTTAAAAGTCCTCATATGAGTGAAGTCTTACGATATTTGTTTTCTCTAATTTCGCTTAGCATAATAATACCCTCCAGTTCCAACCACGTAGTTGCAAATGGCAAGATTTCATTCTTTTTGATTGTCGAGTAATACTCCATGTGTGTGTGTGTGTGCGCGCGCGCGCGCACACACACACCACATCTTTATCCATTCATCCATCAGTGGACATTTGGGCTCTTTCCATACTTTGGCTGTTGTTGATAGTGCTGCTATAAACATGGGGGTGCATGTGCCCCTTCGAAACAGCACACCTGTATCCCTTGGATAAATACCCAGTAGTGCAATTGCTGGGTTGTAGGGTAGTTCTATTTTTAATTTTTTGAGGAACCTCCATACTGTTTTCCAGAGTGGCTCTGTCAGTTTGCATTCCCACCAATAGTGCAAAAGGGTTTCTCTTTCTCCGCATCCTTGCCAACATCTGTTGTTGCCTGAGTTAATGTTAGCCATTCTGACTGGTGTGAGGTGGTACCTCATTGTGGTTTTGATTTGTATTTCCCTGATGATGAGTAACGTTGGGCATTTTTTCATGTGTCGGTTGACCATCTGGATGTCTTCTTTGGAGAAGTGTCTGTTCATGACGTCTTTTGCCCATTTCTTCACTGGATTATTTGTGGTTTTTTGGGTGTTGAGTTTGATGAGTTCTTTATAGATTTTGGATACTAACCCTTTATCTGATATGTTGTTTG